>NC_053162.1:151040009-151187509 GCF_016835505.1 Polypterus senegalus | reverse complement strand
AAGTATGCTTTTCTTCTTTATTTCTTGACAATCTAGCATTTAGACTAAACAAAAAGTTATTTAATTCACATCTGGCATTTTAAAAATATAAAAATATTCGGGTTTTTTCTAAGCAGTTACTTTTATTTTCTAAATGTTACGTTTTTACATTTGTATAGTACTTTTCTCACAACTTCAACTGTGTAGCATTCACCTGGATGATGCAACGGCAGCCATTTTTGTGCCAGTTCACTCACCACATATTAGCTATTAGATGTTGAAGATGTGAGAGACAATTAGCCAGTTAGAGACAGGGGATAAATAGGGGGCCAGAATGACTAGATTGTGGTGGACAACTTAGCCTGGATATCGCGATACACCTTACTCTTTACAAAGGATGCCCTGGGATCTTCTATGACCACAGAGAATCAGGACCTCGGTTTTATGTCTCATCCAAAGGATGGCACCAGTTTTATAGCACAGTGTCCCTGACACTGCACTGGGGCATTAGGATCCACATTCAGACCACTGGGTAAGTGCCCCCAAATTCACTTATGAATATTTAAATAATATTTTAGTTGCTTCTGTGTGGACTCTCTACATTGTCTCCAGCTTCATTTCCAAGCATGGTTTCCTCCCACAATGCAAGCATGAAAATGGATTTTGTTAATAATATATCCTTACTTTTTCTTTCTTACTGTTCATTTTTAAAGTCTTTCCTTGCACTCCTTAAAATAATTTGACATGCTTACATTTTTTATTGCATTATTTGATTTTTTTGTATTTTTTAAAGGAAATTTTATCCTCCAGTTCTGTTAGTAATGATTTGTACAGCTCCAGGAAACTGGGTGCAAGTCCCAGTTTGGTTTGTCAGTGAGGCGTTTGTTTATTCTCTCCTAGTCCATGTAGGACTTTTATCTGAGTGCTACAAGTCCCTTAACCTGCAATTGCTCCGTCCTGGGTATGACGTTAATCTACATCCAGCCCTGCATGTAGCCCCTCCAACCTGCTGGGAAAAACCTGGGAGTTGGTGGCAGAAAAAAAAACCTCACACTGGTTCCATTCCATCTGAATTTGTGTGGTGCTAAGGTGTCACCCATTGCATGGCTACACTCAAGTTACTATTCTGGGATCCTGAGTTGGTTTATCATGTGGTGGGTGCAGCAATGCAGTGTATCAGCGCGTGCTCCTAACCTCTCCTCTCTCCTCTACATTTATATTTACTTATTAGCCTGATGCCTTTATCTACAGCAACTTAAAACATTTGACATACAACTGGTTATAGTTCTCTTTCTTTTTCCAGTTGGAGCACAGGCAGATGAAGTAACTTGCTCAAAGTTACACAGTGTCAGTAGCGAAAACCTTGAAGTACTTGAAGTCCAAAGCTTTAACCACTTCACCTCACATCCCAAAGCAGTGTCTGTTAGAACAGCTGGGATATGAAATTAGCTCTGACTGAGTGAGTGTGAGTGACCTGTCCAGAGCTGCTTCCTGCCTTCTATTTGATAATGCCAGGATAGGATCCAACCTGCACAAACAAGAGATGGGTTTGAGTGGATTAAGCATATAGATGGGTAATTAATTCTTAAAACAATAATTTATTTAGTCCTTTTCCTACTCAATGTATTAAATGTTAACACAATGGATTTCAAACTGTGGAACGACTAGGCTCCATCTGAAAGGCCTCAGAAGTCCTGGTGAATTCGACATTCCTGAAAATAATCAATTCCAGTTCTAAAAACTGTTTTGAAATGGACTCGTAAATTTTAACACTTTGAATGTGAGGTACGAGTTAGGTCATATCTCATTGAGCCTGTCTAGGCACGATGTATGATATAACTCATATGTCAGTATACAGTAAACAGCCAGTATATAGCCACTATATACACAGGCAGCTGTTGGCGAACTTTCCTGCCATGTCTCAATCATCTACCACAGCACTGCCATCTAGCGGACAGCCATAGAATTTTTTTATTTTAATTTTTTTTTTTAGATGGAGTGATGTCTCTGAGGCTAGTGGCCTGTGCCACCGGTCAATGAAAGTGTGCGGTTCGAATCACATGAACTCCAGAAGTGACTCTACTCCGTTGGGCCCTTGAGAAAGGCCCTTACCCTGCAATTGCTTCATCCTGGTGTTTCCTTAGGTGGCATTAGATCGCGGGAAATGTTTTCTTTTGACATTGCAGCATGTTAAGTAACCGAAAAATATAGAAATATGACAGAAAAGGCGATATCCCTCCCATCGTGATTACAGCGGTACAGACATCACATGAGAGACAAAGATATACTTTAGCTTACTTTACTGATGGTTTTACGCGGTTACAGACGGGAAGCTTATGACCGACTCTATCAAGGTGTGGGAGTCTTGATCTACGCAGTCTGCCATCTTTCGTCAAGACACTGAAAGTGTTTTCTGGACAGATGACATAATCTTCCGTCTGACAGCTTCAAAGGGTTTGACTGCTGTCTTCTTCACATGCAGGGCCCTCTCCGGTCTCCAAACAAGGAAAGTAAGGATTCAGTTTCATCTCAGGAATAGTACAATGCCCCTCTCTGGTCTCCAGACAAGGACAGTGAACTCAAACCCCACCTCCAACAAGAATAGCACAATGCTCACACTGCAGTTTGTCCCATTCTCCAAACTGCTAGGCTAATGGTTTCTAAATGCAGCCTAGTCCCTGTGTACCATTCTTGGTCTGCCTGTATGAATAAATCCATAACAGTGTGCATAGAGACAGTGACATTAAACATAATATTATAACAAACTGAGTATAACACCTGGGTATGAGTTTAATCTGCATCCAGTTCTGCAAGTAGGTCCTCCAACTTGTAAAGAAAACTTGAGGGTTGTTGGCAGGATTGACACTCCAGCCACTGTAATAAAAACATAACACTGTTCCAGTGTGGTGCTGAGGGGTCACCTGTTGCACAGCAACATTCAGGTGCCAAGCTGAGTTGTTTGTTGTGTCATGGATGCACCAATGTGTTGTAAAATCAGTGCATGCTCCCAACCTCTCTCTTTCCTCTTGCAGAAAATACTTCTATAAATTGACAGTCCGTAATTATGTTGCTGCAAATGTTTTGAAACAAATGCTGATGTTTTGAAATAATTAGATTTCTTTTAAGATGAATATTTTGATGATAATGACAGTGAGCAAGATACTAACAATGAAAATGGATGCATTGAATCCTATCTGCTCTGCGAATAGTTGTTCCAAAGGCATTATATCATCACAAGGCATCCAATTTGTCACAACTATCAGAATAGCACTACATGGACATGAGTGCAAACAGTCACTATGTGCCTGATGTGTTGTGCACAATAAGCGTGGACAGCAACACCAGTTAAATTCAGACTTTTAGTCGTATTGCTGGTCAAAAAAAAAATTAAGTCAGTCAGTCATTTTCCAACCTGCTATATCCTAACACAGGGTCATGGGGGTCTGCTGGAGCCAATCCCAGCCAACACAGGGCACAAGGCAGGAACAAACCCTGGGTAGGGCACACACACGCACACCAAGAACAATTTTAGGATCGCCAATGCACCTAACCTGCATGTCTTTGGATTGTGGGAGGAAACCCATGCAGACACGGGGAGATCATGCAAACTCCACGCTGGGAGGACCCAGGAAGCGAACTCAGGTCTCCTTACTACGAGGCAGCAGCGCTACCACTGCGCCACCGTGCCGCCCTAAAATAATTAATAGTTTCTTTATATTTTAGACTGAGTAACTGATGATAATAAAACTATTGCTTTCTAATAGATTTCTTTACCTTTTTATGGGTTTTGAATGAGTTCATTATTTATTATGCATGCATAGACCTATAGTGCAACATCCTGGAAAAAAATGGTCTGGCAGTCCATGTACTAAATTTACAGGACTCAAAATGTTCCTGAATTATTGCATAAAACTAATCTTGTATCAATGTAATTATATATTAAATCTGCAGTTTTTGCACTGTGTTGTACGCAAGCAGTTGTCAGGTGATATGTGAGGGAATACAAAAAATAAATTAGACAAATAAAAACATAAGTAAAGGTAAAAAAAGAAGGGGTAAAATAAAGGTAAAAAAAGAAGAAAATTGGGGTAAAAAAGCAGGCCTTACTATGACTGCTAGTTTCACATTGTCCAAACCCGAGTGTCCATGTTTGGCGGTGCTTTAATTCATCTCCAAACACGGTTCTCCTTCCACTCCTTCCTCACCCACCCGACCTCACTCTCATATTCAATGTTCACCGCCTGTGCCAATTGAAAGTCTCCCTCTGCTTATATCAGGCTCCAAAGTAACAGTTCCTTATCAGCTCCCACCTCCTTGAGACTTCCAAGAAAAATGTGCCAAGACTGATGGAGTTTTGCAAAACAAAGCATTCTTAGCATGTGAGTGTTCTCTTTTGTTACCTTGATACAAGCAGAATGTACAGTGCGAGCGTATCCGTCTCAGGTCTCATCCACCAACATCTCAATATTATTTAATTTTGGTGACAGGGTAATGAAGAAGAATATGAAATGAGGTGAATGTGAACAATTATTTAAAATAAACATATCGAATACTTCATTTTGGTGTTCGTTTATATTACTCAAAAACGGAAAGCTTTTCTTCAGACAGAGTGGCTAATCTTTAGTAACCTTGTCCTACTTTAAAAAATAAATACTGTGACAAATAGGCACACTCAATGTATAAAGAAATCCCTTTTGAGTTTAATACTTTAGAGTTGTACATTCAAGTAACACAATCATTAAAAAAGGGCAATATTCAATTTAAGCCTTCCTCTTTAGTCCTGATACCCGGACTCATACACCAGGCAGCATCGATTAGTGGTGGTAGGCAAACTCCAAGCCTCACTTTAAACTTTAATAAAACACTCCCGTTTCCAAAAGCTATAACCCAACATTAAACACAAGAACTGTTTGAAATCCAACATGAAATAAACCATAATTAATAGTTTAATTTTAGTTGCAGCGCTGCAGAGCCTCCTGGGACATCATTGGCGTCCATCGCTACAATACAGAAACAGGCAGAACCTCGAAGCAGACCTGCACAGCCATAAAGCTGGCTGAGACAAGTTCAGGAACTCCTGTATTAACAAACCATGAAGAAGAGAATACACTACATAAAAAAATTATAAATACATGATGATAAGGGTAAAGGAAGTCACTAATCAAGCTAACAGAAAGTAGAAAAATATAAATATTAATTAACAAAGACAGTAAGAAATGATGAAATGCACTAATTGATAAAAAAAAAACTCTGATGAACAGCCAAACCAAAAAAATATTTGTTCTAAACTATATTCAAAACTATGTATGTGGGAAATGGCAAAGATACCCAAAGCACTGAAGTTCACACAAACAAAATATAACACCATTTGTTTTTGGGTTGATCTCCAAGGAGGCCTGGAAAGAAAAGTTGGCATGAGGGGGCTTGTGTTTCCTAGGGTCCAGGGTAGGGGCCCGTTATATTGTTCTTAATTTTAATAAACCCCAAAGGGGACCCTCCCCTCTCCTCGACTGGTGGAAATCCACAGAGGTACTTATAGGGGGACAGCACTCTTCACCTGATTCTAAATCACAAAGGGGCAAAAACCTTTCCTTTGGGCCCGGTGTTTACTCCTGACCCCTTCTGCCTCTAAATTAATTTCAAAAGACTGTTCTTGGGGATTATTTTATCATGCTATCACATCACTAGTGGCTTTCACCTAATATGAAATGCATCAACTAACCACTTAGGTTTTTTCTTAATGAAAAATAAGTAGAAATGTCAAAATCAGCTGTCTCAATGTTTTTACTGTACACAACGTATTCAACCCTTGGGACCTCTAATGACAGGCTGCTCACTGACTGGGGCTGTCTTTTATTTTCATTCCTTTACTTCATCCCAGCTTACCACCAGTTGAAGACGAAACAAATAATTATTTGTGGGACCACAAGTGGACAAGGAATAAGCACTTGACTATGCTAGTAATAAAAATACACAGAGTTTAAAATTTTACTTAAAATGAGTCTTCATACAGTCCCAGATAACAGGTCCTAAATGACCCAGTTGTTTAGCTATTGATAATATATCAAAAAGTGGAAAAAAAGGTTTCTTGTAAAGTGTCCAGCAGCTAAGCCATTAGCATTCTCCATTTAAATGTTAATGGCTTCTCTCTTGGTATCAGGGAGGCAGCAATCAAACTGTCCACTTTGCAGAAAACTACCAACAGAATTAAACTAAAAATGGAAAACTGATCTGAAAATCTTTTTGAGTAAATACAGTAGCCACTGTCTGCACTCTTCATGCCCAAAGTGAGTGCCTGGTTTTATTCGGCTTAAAGAGCAGAAAGATTCTGAAAACACAGGAAAGTTATTACAAAAGTTCAAGGCTACTTTCTCATGGGGATCAAAAGATTCACTAAGATGCACTCATTTCAGTTCCCAATAAAGTCAGACCCAGTGAATTCCATGACTTCTGGCCTTAACATACCATAAGACCCTGGAGCAACTACTTATTCATATCCTTAGATCTCAGGTGAATCATTTAGTAGGTCCCCTGCAGTTTGCCCATTGATAGAAGGTGAGTGTGGATGATGCCATTCTCTTCCTTCGCCACTGGACCCAGCTGCATCTAGGCAAAGGATGTAGTGCTGTGAGGATCATGTTCTTTGACTTTTCCAGTGCCTTCAACACCATCCCACCCATCCTACTGAGGGACAAGCTGTACAGGTTTGGAGCGGAATCGCAACTGATGAACTGGATTACAGATCACCAGTAGACCTCAGTTTGTCAGACTGGGGAATTGCACATCACAGACTGTAATCAGTAGCACAGGAGCTCCATAGGGGACTGTTCTTTCCCCTTTCCTCTTCACCCTGTACATATCAGACTTTAGTTACAACTCAGGGACATGCCACAAGGTGTCAGATGGCACTGCTATTGTGGGGTGTGACAGGGTGGACTGGAGGAGGAGTACAGTGGTCTGGTGAATGACTTTATGTGATGGTGCCAGACAAACGAATTGCTGTTGAACATTTTCAAAACCAAGGAGATGGTCATAGACTACCGTAGGTCTAGACAACCACTGAGATTTGTCTCTATTGAAGGAGCTGAAGTGGAGTGGGTCAAGACCTGTACATTTTTGGAGTGGAGTTGGATGACAGGCTGGACTGGCCAGAGAACACAAAGGCTCTGGCAAAGCTGGCTGTTTTCTGAGGAGGCTGGACTCCTTTAACATATGTTAGAAACTCCTGCAGTTGTTCTGTCAGTCAGTGGTTGCCAGTTCTCTCGTTTATGCTGTGGTGTGCTGAGGGGGTAGCTTGAAGAAGAGAAATGCGGAGTATATTGACAAGGTGATCAGATGAGCAGGATCTGTGGTTGGTATAGAAATGGACTCTCTGGTGACAGTTGCAGAGAGGCCAACACTATGCAAGCTGCTATCTATTATGGACAATGAACATGATCTACTAAGCTCCACCATAATTAAGCAGAGGAGTTTGTTTAGTGATAGGCTGCTATTATATATCTGCAATACGGACAGATACAAAAGATCTTTTGTGCCCAGAGCCATTAGACTCTTGAACTCTTCCCAACAGGGCCGGTGGGGTGTTTGTGTTCTGGGCCTGATACTACTTCTCTGCTAATAAGCTATATTAGCTGTATTAGCTATGCACTACATCTGATATCTCACTTCTTGGTCACTACTGTATAACCTTTTCCAAACATGTCAATTTAAACATGTCACCCTGTCAGATTAAGCCATGTGACTTAATTTTATTTTATTTTCCTTTAATATTAATGCCACTTTAGTATCTGTCATGTTAATATTATGTGACACCATTTACTTTGGTAGTATTGTATTATTTGCACAATTCCCACTGCACTGGCATTATTGTATGCACCTTCTTGTGATTGCATTAATTGCATGGCATTTGTTACTTGCATAATGTGTACTTAAATGTTTGTATTTAACTTGGTATAATTCTTGGCTACTGGTACTTAAATTTCCTTCAGGATCTATCTATCTATCTATCTAAACAGACTGGCTATACAAAACCTTCTAAGGTCCTGCATTGCCTTTCATCTTTCCCTGAATACACTTCACTCCTGTCCAGTATGACAATTCTTTCAGGCCCTGACACTTACCACTCTCATATGAGCATCCCTCATATATAAATATTAAACAAGAAGCACACTATACACTTTATGGGTATTCTAGGATGTTTAGAAGGACATATTTTAAAAACAATTATTAGGTTAATTACAAGTGAATCAGAAAGTATATAAAGTAGCTAAGACCGGTGTAATACACTAACTGTCTTCTTTATTACATGTGTCTGTATATAAATAAAAGCACATTGCATAATTTTTTTGCTCTCAGAAGGTAGGCTGACTATCTCAAGGCATGAACTCAACAAAGTTTCCAAAATGAAGTGCAACTCTTCTGAGAGTTGTGCACCTTACAGTTCAGCCCTTAGAAATGTCACTAGCACCTGCAGCAGTTCAGTAATTTCTAGCTGCATCTTGCCCTGTTGCCACATAACGTAGCTCCCCAAGACACATTGGTCTTTTCAGTAAATGTTATCTGTCAGGTTTTTTGCATGTCTAAAAACAACTGCCAAATGGTAAAATGACAATACAATAACTTTCATATGCTTACTTTGAGAAATCTTAAAAATTGTTAATTTTTCCCTCTGTGCTACAGGACCTAATTCTGTTGCATAGTGTTTGGTCCACAAATCACCAGAGGAATGAGTTGTGAGGTCATTGAGTTAACACTATATAAAGTACAGTATATAAGATCATACTATCCACTTTGTGATTATCCAAGATTGTGTATAAAACCTTAAATTATTGAGTGTGCTTTGCTTTGTTTTTGGGCTTATATCACAGACCTTTGAGGTTTATGAAAGATAGTACCGATTTTGTGTTTAGAGTTTTGCTTGGAAAAATAATTTTGTTTCTTCTACTGGTCTCTTCATAAAAATTAACCTGTCATTATCACCAGGTATACCAAAGTGAGTAAGAAAGCAGTTCTAGGAGAATACCTTCTATTAAATCCATTTCAGTAACAGAGCATTAACAAGAGTTTCTATAAATAAGACGTGTGTCTGTCTGTACAATTAGTCATTTGCTATTTTCTAAAAATATGCTTCAGTTTGAAAAGTATATATAGATACATTATACCAATATCTACCAAAACCATCAGAATTTTTAATTATACCATGAAATGGCTTTTTACCCATAGTGCCTACTCTAAGACAGCAGTGGCCAAAAATTCCTTGAACTTAGTACATGCAGCAGTACATAAATACTCATATGCTCATAATCTGTTTGTGAGGAGCTGGAGACTATCCTGGCAGCACTGGGCACTAGACAAAATACAGCCTTGCAAAGGGCACCAGCTCATCAGAGGTTCCACTTATGTACCCACCCACACTCACACAGGGAGAACTGAAATTCATGTAAAACATATCTATGGGTATGTGGGAGGAAAATCCACACACACAGAGAACATGCAAACTTCACATGAACTACAACCAGGCATGGAATCTGAACCATCTCTGAGGTGGCAGCACTTACTGGTAAAAACTAAAACAAAAATCAGAACACACACACTCTCACTCAGCTAGCACTAATCTAGTAACTGGAGCAGTATGAAGCACCTTGGGGAAATTCACAATATGAAATGCGCTATATAAATAGAAATGTATCCACTTAACAGGATCATCTCCAGGCAGAGGAGTAGCTTCAGTGACAGACTTTTGTCACTGTCCTGTTCCACTGACAGACTGAGGAGATCGTTCCTCCCCCACACTATGCGACTCTTCAATTCCACCCGGGGGAGTAAATGCGAACATTAATTTTATTTTAATTCTTTACATTTTTATTACTATTTAATTTAATATTGTTTCTTTGTATCAGTATACTGCTGCTGGATTATGTGAATTTCCCCTTGGGATTAATAAAGTATCTATCTATCTATCTATCTATCTCTAGTATTAATTAGAGAATATGTGGGGGACATGGAGAGAATCTGTAAACCTGATTGAAAACTGGACCCATGAAATAATGTATCTTTTAAAATGAAACACATTTCCAAAAGAAAAGGTAAAATTAAAAACACAAAAATGATGTTATCCTGCACATACTGGCATAAGAAGTCTGCCAATCTCTGCCTAAGATAAGCATCAAACTTAGACAAGCTGCACAAGACATGTTGTCAGTGGGTTATTATAGGGCCAGACATTCAGTACCTATGTTAATTTTAGCTTTCCTCTGTGCCATCTCCTTGAAGTGCCTGGCACTTCCTTAATGCAATCAGTGGAGTGTCGCTGGGGAATTGGTTCACATGGACATACTAAAGGAGTTACAGAAAACTACAACAGAGAACTGTGACGCATCCTCTTCAGTTTCAAAGGACTACTGTCTCATTTGATCATATGAGTAGGTATGCTCACTTCGTGTTCATTTAAGTGTGAGGGAGTGTCAAAGTTTTTCAGACATGAAGAATTTACTTACAACAGTCTGATCTTCTGTAAGGGATGAAACATCAGACATACATTTGATTTGAATGCAAAGCAGGATTCTTCTTGTAAGCACATTCCAGCAATGCTTATTAGCCATAATTTAGCCAGGCATAACCATTGCATTGATCAATCAATACTGTGGTTGGGGGAAGGGGCAGGGAATCGGTATACTGTGTAGAGTTTAAAATAAATACTTTTACCGTATTTTCACCAAACTCTGTGTACTGCACATTTACAAACCAATTGAAACATATGAAAAAGTATAAACAAGTTAATACAACAGAAGAATAACAAAAATCTCAGACCAACTTAATCCATCAGCATCAGGTATAAGGCAGGAATGAGTACTGAATATGACACTAGTACCTTTGAAACCTTCAAGTGCTGCACACACAAAAACAAAAGATTTTCATCTGTATAATGACTGTTACGATCAGTTCACAATTGTTTTAGCTGGTACAGTGAAGTGAAAATTAAAACATCAGTTGCTGAAAGCAGATGACTTCCCACAACTATTGACTACTTTTTGAGTGTTTGCTGCCTTGACACAAAGACTCTGGTGATTTAGCTAAACAAATTAAACAGCTTACTACTTTTTTAGTAAGCCATACTTCATTTAACCCTCATCCGCATGTAAAAGAGACAGAGTCAAAGTGTGTGTTTTCTACTTCTGAGTAATTGGAAGTTTGGTGATGGGTCAAAAGCTTGCCATCGAATTTGATGATGTTCAAAACATCGAGAAGATTTGATTATCACATGATGTTGGAATGTTGAAATTGATGTTCATGATTTAAAATTAAAAATTTTTGTTGGGAAATAATGAGTTTTATTGTGTTGTGTGAAGTTCCTGGACGTCTACAACTTAGCAAAAATATAAAAATATCGAATAAATGGTTTCCAAGACAACCACCCTGAACGGTCAGACTTCTGTAAAATGAAAACTTCCAAAAAATGCTCCTATCTTTTTCAAACAAGTTGGAATCATGTATGCCTTGTTACACGTTCCAGTGTATCGATTTTGTCCAGCACTTATCCCCATATCCTTCAAAAACGGTTTGACCAACTGTATGTCCAGCAACTGAAATTATTTAATTTAACTGTGATTTTTGCAGTCTGTTGTGTTTAGTCATGGGAACAGGCCCAATGATTTGCAAAATTTATGCATGAATAGTTTTTTGAGATATGTAATTTATTTAAATATACATGTACACACACATGGTGGCACACAGAAGCACACACACACACTTTCAAAGATACAGTATGTATAAGTTAAGATAGCTCATAGCTTGTTTGGCCTACCAGAGTCTTTGCTGGATGATAAAAAAAAGAAATGAACACACATAAACACACACACACACACCAGAATAGATCTGTAAAGGTGGACTGAAGCATTAAGCCACCCCTTCCTTTCACTTATTTGTATCTAAATTTGTCAATTATCAATAAGCAGAGCAGGCACAGGTGCAAATGACAGTGACTTCTAAAGAATGGGAGTTCATATTTCATTGTTTTCCATTTGACTACTTATTAATAAATAATTACCTGCATAGCCTGAACATTAGCAAAGAACAAAATATTATACTGCAAGAGAAAATAATTAATTAATCTCAGTCTAAAACAAATAACTGCTTCATCCAGTAATCATTTAGCATAACCTGTTTGTAACTTTTGGAGTAAACACAAGGAACAAAAGAAACTGGGAAATGGCAGCATGCTCAATTAAAAAAAAATGGAGTGGACTGAACTCAAAAACCTAATGCTCTAGCAAGGGGATGGCCAACATACCTTTACAATGCATTTTGTTTTATTGTAATATTTTACATTGGCTATAACTCTTCTAATCATTTGGGGCCACTTTAGAGACATCCGCACTTAGAACAGAGCCATGAAGGCTAAAAACACACACCAGATGACATTTATTACTAAACATAAGTCACATAGGCAGGCATGAATAATGGGGAGGACATAGGGTACAAAATAAATAAAGGGAAAAGAACAAATCCAGAAGCCTGTCTGGGTCTATCTTCTCAAGTATGGACCTAATAAACATGGAGTGGAAAGTCTGATCTCTTTTTCCTCAACTACTATTACACTTTCTAAATTCTGGCCTCTCTTCTTCCCACCTTTTAAGTAGTTGCCAAAAACTCTACATGTAACAAGAGAGAAGGTCTGGACTGGCTTTAAATACCATCCAAGGGTCACTTCTTGTCAATTTTGTCCAGGGTCAGGATCACCTGTATGTTAGCAACATACGTGGAGTCACTGCACTGCAGAGTTTTCCATTGGAATTCAAAACCTCAGGACTCCACAGCTGTCTGTGCCACCAAAGGAAGTTCTGTGTTTGCCCTCTGTCAGCGATGAGGAACTATCATATCCAATGTCTTCCCTCTCACCTCACCTCACTTTCTTGCTGAGCTGAGACACAGGGGAACCTGGCAACTGTTAGATCACCTGCCATCAAGGCACACTGAGCATGATTATCTGCTTCTTCCTACGCTGTAATTATCTCTTGTCTGGGGTTTCTGTATAAAGCCCTTCTGTAGCACACAGAACACATACAGGATGTATCATCCCATGGCGTGGTAGTCCTTGCACACTGATGTGATATCTGATTCATGAGTGTTTATTACATAACAGTGTGAGCTTTCAGTGCCAGTGCATGATTCTAGCTTTTCACCAAGGTTTTATTCTACTCTGTTTGCTCTTCATCATTTTTTGCCATTTTCTTCACTTGCCCATTTAACTACCATTGTTATAAACACTTAGGTTCACTAGGAGGCCTCAATGCACACATTATGCATAGCTTCGTCTTCCAAACATACAAGATTTATTTTATAGATAGATAGATAGATATTATTATTAAGTGGATTCATTATTAGAAATTAAATAGCTAAATTTACTTTTTAAGCCTGTAATAATTATAACAATAAGTTTGTTGTTATGGTCAGATGGACAGTGAGGACAGAAAAATAAGACGAGATGCTGGAGAAAATAAATCTCCAGGGATTCCAAGGCCAAAAACCATCCAGCACCCAATGAGCATTCTACCAAACATACATGTGCTTAAGTAGTTCTTTATTGTTTTTATGGTTCATCCTAGAAGATTCAATGAGGTATGTCTTATCAGCAGATGGAGTGACCAAATTTCTTTCAACATCATTGAGGGCTGCAGAGTAGTTTGATCAGATGGTGGTGGCACAAAACACCACCACAGAAAACTGAAAAAAAAGAAAAACAGAGAATAGTAGGTTAGTAATGATTGAAAAATCTATGAAGTACTGATATTGAAATACATAGTATAATTTATTAGAAGTGGTAGTACAAGGCAAATATAAAAATGTCAAACTAAAAAGTGGTCTTTTATAATTTTTTTTTTTTTTTAATGTTCCTTGGTATTAGCCTGGCCGCATCTCTATTAGTAATACATTGCAGATTTTTGCTGCATAAAAGCAAAAGGCAGCCTCACCACTTATTTTATGCTGTACTCTTGTAATAATAAGCAAACCAGGGTTTGAGGATCTAAGATTATGATTAATAATATAAGGGGACAGGCACTCCAAAATATACAAAAGATCAAGACTATTCAGAGCTTTATATATTAAAAGTATTTTAAAATCAGTCCTGAAGGACACAGGTTATGAATGCAGCAGTGCTAAATGAATGTAACAGTGCTAAGACTGGTGGATGTGCTTAGATTTTATTTACATACTCACAATGTAATAACAATATAATAACTCACATAAAAGAATGTTGTCCCTTTGCTATTGGGCATATTATGGCTCTCCATTCTGAAACCTGTAGTTCTGTTAGAAGGGCAGTACAAATCTATCTAACGAGCATAGATAGATAGATAGATAGATAGATAGATAGATAGATAGATAGATAGATAGATAGATAAATGGATAGATACTGTACTTTTTAAAAATGGATTATAAATATGAATTCTACAAATAACTCTAACAAGTGTAAATAGATTGATCACTAGCTAGCTAGATAAATAGATTGATAGATATCTCTAAGAAATCTAAATAGATACATCAGGGTTGTCCAGCTTCAATTCTGGAGGGTCACAGTGGCTGCAGGTTTTCCGTTTCCCAACTAGTGACCAAGCTTCTGCTGCTGACTGACTTCTTCTCCCTTCATTTTCATTGACTTGCTTTTTGAGACATCACACCCTTTAATTTTTTTTCCCCACAACTACCAACTAAACAAAAATGAGATACAAAGCAAGCCAACAGAAGACAGGCTTAGCTCCAACCAATTTCTCTGAAATACATTTCTCATCTAGAAGCTGATTCTTGTTCATTAATTCCACACCAACTGGAGCTCTCATTCTGCCACAGAAGAGTGCTGATTTTCTTTCTTTCTAGTTTTGTGGACTTGAGCAGACTGATATTTCTCAGACCTTCACCTTTCTTTATTTTCCAATATTGTATGATGAACACAGGATAGTTGGTTATTTGTTAGCTCACTTTGCATCTCATTATTGTATGATTGCCTATTATGGAAAAAATAACGAATTAAGGAGTCTGAGACTTAAAAGGCAAAACTCTATGGCATTATAATTAAGGTGAAAGAAGTCAATTGGCAACAAAACTGGGCCCTTAATTAAGAAAATGGTTGGAAGGAAAACCTGCAGCCATGGTAGCCCTCCAGGATCAGAGTTAGACACCCCTGAGATAGGTAGATAGATAGATAGATAGATAGATAGATAGATAGATAGATAGATAGATAGATAGATCTAAATGTATTATTCCTTGAAGGAAATTTAGTAACATCAGCATACAACAGAGCAAAACATTAAAAAGTGAAAACTATCACATCACTACAAAACCCAAAACTATACTCATAATCTAATAATAATATAATAACTCATGCAAAAGAATGTTGTCCCTTTGTTAATGTGCTTATTATGAATTAAAGACCATGATGAGTGGAGGTATTGTATAACTTTGTAGGTGAGGGCGAAAAATTGCCCCAATATAGCTTCTTAGCACACCATGATGGAATGAGCCTGTGACTAAAGGTTCTCAGGGTCAACAGATCCTGGAGAGGATGGGCAGCAATAATCATGCAGATCTCTACTTTTCCCATCTTCCCCTTTTCTGCCTCTGTCTCTACTGTGTGCAGGGTCTGTTCCATAAAACAGTTAGCTTTGATGTTCAGTTCATTTTGACATTTGGCATACCCTGGGTACACTCCGTTTACATGTTCTCCCTGTGCCTGCATGGGTTTCCTCTGGGTGCTGCGGTTTCCTCCCACATTCCAAAGGCATGCAGGTTAGGTGTATTGGCGATCCTAAATTGTCCCTAGTGTGTGCTTGGTGTGTGTGTGTGTGTGTGTGTGTATGTGTCCTGCGGTGGGCTGGCGCCCTGCCCAGGATTTGTTCCCTGCCACCTTGCGCCCTGTGTTGGCTGTTTAGTGGGTTGGATAATAGATGGATGGATGGATGAGTACACTCCACCAGCAGACTACAGCATTGTCTAGAATGACAGCCCGCTTATCGCATATATTGAAGGACATGAGCTTCCAAATAATTAATTGCTGACTCTGGCTTTTTTTATGCAGCATGTCTGTGTTATCCCCCTAATTCAGTCTACTTTCAGATGCCCTGTAATGAAACTCAAATGACCGCATGGCGACAAGCACAGCTTCACACTGTTCATAAATCACCATATGAGCTCTGCATATTTAAGTTCAACAGTTAGTGTAGCATAAACTGCAGCTACAAATACAAATGATCTGTTGCTATGTACAGTATGAATCAAAATCCAAAAGAATCATTTATTGAAATGAAACAAAATGTATAAAAAATTTTATTTAGAAATTATTTTGTAATGGAAATAGTTGTTCAAAGCACTTAATTAGATAATTACTCCAACTGTAATGATTATGCTTAGAGAGAATTGTTCTTAATTGGAAGTATTTGAAATTTGGAGTGAGAGGATTACTCTTGTCCATCATGCCTGCAAATATAAAACATTCATTTCTACTGTTGCAGTCTTAATTCTTATTTCTTGTCCTTCAGCTTTCAGTATTTTTAAAATGATTCAGTTTACACAAAATGCTGCTCAAATATCCAACAGCACAATGCAACCAGCCTTTTAATTAGCCGAGCTAATTATGACATCTTCCATTTAATGGCACATAATTAGAAAAACCTTGACCAAAATACCTCAATTTTTCTTTTCTTTTTTGTCTCTGTGTACATCAAATATATTTTCCTCTTTTCTAAACCTTTTTAATCAGCATGGCTTGGCAGTAGGTTTCCTTTTTGTTGAAATACTCATATATATAGAAGCCAGCAGGGTGCAGTATATTAATTTTTTTTTGTTTGCTTTTAATGGCTTGATGGAGGATTCCAGCAAAATGTTATTAAGTGCAGAATTTCAGCTTGATTTGTATTTATAGTTTCAAGGCATAGCATTACAAGATATCACTATCCTGAAGAGGAATAAAATTGTTCAGATAACGGAAGACGGATGGATTACAATGTCTCCTGAGTGGTGTGAACTCCTGGTTGTACCCTTTCATAACGAGTAAGAAGACAAAAGGTTAAAACATTCAGGAATTGTTATTAATAACACAACTTGCGACAAATTATGTGTTGGGCTTAGAAGCTGTGATGCATAAGTAAGACACAAGTCCAAAATCAAAAGTAAAGATAATTTAAAGAAGATTGATGCTTCATGCTAGGACCATGTGCATCAAGAAAACTGCCAGCTCACCTGTCCACCTGGCCCATCCAACAAGGCACTGAGCTATTGCTTCAGCATGAAAGTAGTTGTTATGATTTGATTTCCTTTACATTTTTTTCCCTGGTTTATTATGCACCTTTCTCAGAGTTTCTTTTTTGCTATACTGGTTTTGATATGCACCATTTTGGATTCTGCTTTATTAAAAATACATTTGAAACATATTTAACACTAGAATTACCAGAGCCTACGAAAACAACCAGCATGAGCTGGGAGGTTTGTGCAAGTTCTAAGTCGGTGGGGGGATGGAATAGCCGGCTACTTGCAACTTTTCTTTATCAGCACATTTAGATTAACAAAAGACGGTGGCAGAGAGGTGAGAACGGTTTTAAGAAGCGATTTAAGGTGGGACGGACCTACGAGTTTTTTCGTAGGCTCTGGTAATTCTAGTGTTAACCATGCTAATTTTTTTCGTGTTATTTGTCAACATCATCTTTTCAATATCATCTATGTGTAGGGCATTGCCTTATTTTTGGAACCTGTGACTTCTGTTACTATGGTTACAGGTCAGGTGTAGGCGGTAAATGCCATCAGTTGTGTGACGGTATGAAAGGTCATCACCTTGCACTCCTTGGTCAACAGGGATTGGATAAATGATTCTTTATATGTGGAGTGTGCACACTTTTGACTTTCTGAAATACAAATCATATGCTTTAATCTTCACGACTATGCTCTTTGGTTTCCAATTAGGTTTTTTCAATAGATAGATGTGATATTTTTGGTTAAAAACTTGTCACTGGTGTTGACTTACGTTTCATCCCAAGTTCACTTTTTAAAAATATCTCTGTGCATTCTACCAAAGATATAATGGCAGTGGCCTTTAGTAGATTTAGAGCTAAGAAGAGTTGTTTCAACAGAATATTCCACCAATGGTCTGTGAAGTAGATTTCCGGGGACCTGAGAAGGATGATGTGGCTGCAAAGACTTTACTGGGAGATACCAGCTCCCTCTCATTGAATATCATCCTGTTGTAAAGGTTGTGTGATTGGTTGCATGAATTCCTCTATGTAATGTCATGCAGTTAAACTACAGATAATAAGCAACATAACTAAGCAGCTACCACAGGCCCTGTGCTCTTACACTTGTTAAAAACGAGGTGCACTTTCTGCTTCTACAATAGCCACACAAATTAGGATCATCTATATCAGCTCAGTGTCATGAATGAATAAAATTTCAGTAGCAAAAAAATAATTCTTTACCTTATACCCAGATAGTCAGAGCTCTTTTGCTTTGACCGATCAGCACTGAGATAGCTCTTTATATACAAAATATAAAGCTGATGTGTGTTTGTCTGCATAATATGAGGGTAAGTCTAAGTTTTGTATGTTTTTTTTTTTTGTGTTGGTTGTACAGCTTACTAGCACACACATGAAAACACTGAGTTCTGTGGTTGCAGTGGCAAAGTTTCAACCTTGATCAGTTTTTCTTGTGTTTTTCTAGCAGTGTTCCAAAGAAGAGCAGCAACCAATGATTTACTTTTTATGGGCTGAAGGTTTCCAGCAGCTAAAATCCACAGAAGGTGTTCTGCACAACATGAAGAAGTGCTTTAACACAGCAGAGTGTTTATGAATGGATTGAGAAGTTCAGAAATGGTCAAACAAGTTGTGGTGTGAAATTTTGAATACAAGCTGATAAATATTTTGTATGTCTTTATTTGTAATTTAGACAACACAATGTACTATTAGTGTTATATAATTGATAAGAACAGCAATGGTTTGATGTTTAACTACCCCTCCCCTCTTTTAGGACTGAGTCAGGATAGTGAATAATTATATGACAAGGTTTGGGGATGTGACTAAAACCAAGGACTCTCTCAATCAACCCCCACAGGTAAGTCAGACTACCTAGCTGGCAAGCATCATCTCAACAAATGGTTTTGGGGGCAGGTGTGAAAGGTACTGTGTGCCCTCACTGGTCACTGTTTAGGATTGGTTTGAATCAGAAGCCTTTCTGTAGCATGATGCCCTATTGGTGTAAGAATGTGGACAAAGAATGTATAAATTCAGTTCTTCGAGCCAGAGTTTTACCATGGTTTCATGGTTTGAGAGGCATCTAAGGTATTTTGAAAGTTTCAAGACATTTGTGACATTTTGAATGTTAGCAAAGTTTGGGGGTGGGCTGCCTGGGCTGAGGTCTATTCTCAGTAGGCCGGGAAAGGTCCCAGCCTGATGTTTTTGAATGTTTTTGAGGTGTGAAAACCTTTTCACCATATCTGGGTCTCCAAATTGTGACGTCTTGGGTCACTGATTTGCACAAGAGGGAAGGAGGTGAGTCCAGGTTTCAGAGAAAATCAGGTTTACTGTACTGAACACAGCAAGCAAGCAGTGACATTGTTGGTCATTCAGCATTAGTCCCCTTCTTCAGATTAAAAGAACAGATAGACTTCTTCATCAGATAGGTTTACTGGCTGTGGATCAGTGGCTGAAGAATGCTCATTCTGGAGAGGGGAACACAGAAGTAGAGCAAGGTCAAGTCAGTGGCTGGTTTAAATGTTTCCCCGGATCAACCAACAGGCAACACACACAGTACCCAGTGACCTGGCCAAGTTGCAATTAAACTAGCAGCGGACAACCACACCTGCCTAGTTTAACAGAGTTTCAGCACACAGCTCAGTTAGTTTTTGTCGAGTGCCGTTAGGGGGTGTCAGGGTCACAACATCATAACAATTCCTATTATACTATATATAAACTTCACTGGTTTCCAATTAAATATTGAATTGGCTATGCAATTTTGGATGTCCCTTGCAAAACACTCTATGATCTAGCCCCTATACTTCCTTAAAAAGATCATCTTTAAAATGGTGTTCCATCTCATTCACTGTGTACCTTTTTTGCCTTGTTGCCCCATCATTTCATCTCTACCCCATGATAGGACTGACTTTTAGTTACCCTGTTCCTTAGCTCTGGAATGCCCTCCCTCATAATATTTGCTCTCTTGATTCTATTTTATTACTTAAGAAACAACTTAAAACTCACCATTTCAAACTTGCCTTCTTTTTTGCCTTGACTTCTATCCTCTGTAATTTTATTCTTATTTTTAATTGTACTGTTTAATTGGTTTATTTAACAGTTAAGTACTTTATGGTTTCATTTTGTAATATGTCCTTCAGTATCCTGAAAGGTGCAATTAAATAAAATATATTATTGTCATTTTGCATGTGGAGTGCACTATTGATCCCCTAAAGCATAATAATTAAACCAGTAGACAATTTAATACAATCTTGGCCATGCTGCCTACTGACCAAAAATGCTGATTCAGTTTCTACTGCAGACGTTCTGTGTGACTCTGAGTGAGTCATGCTAACTGCAGAAATGATGAACCTACATAGATTTTTAGTGTTTGGGGTAGAGGGGTCAGAAAAATAACATGACAACATCCTGCAGAATTAAAACAAAATAAAAGAGCCATTTAGTACTTTAAATTTATGCGAAAAAACTATTAAAATCTTTCAAGCTACTACAAAGAATACCATTCGTTGACTGAGTACCTCCAAAAAAGATAAATACTATTTATTTTTAAAATAATCTTTATTCAATCAAATAGTAAGAAAAACACAAACTTCACTATGTTCAATTAACTGAATTCAACATGTCTTATATAATAAAAATAAATTATCTATCTATCTATCTATTTCCGATATTAGTTTTATTCTTAAAATCAACTTCATATACCACTGCATCACACCTCTATCTGCACACATGCTGTCAAATACAAAGTTTAATACACCAGAAACAAACCTTTACTCCTTCTGTTCCGTCACAAATATTTGAATTATATCCTCTACGAATAGTTGTGTTTCATCCATTATGGGAGCTATTGTTTCAGCCTACCAGCAAAAAATAAAAAACATAAACTTATTTGAAAGTGAATACTTAATGTTTTATTAAATAAATACACCTTGATTGTTTTAAATTATGTTTAATGATATATTAATCTGAAATTTAGTTGTTTTTTTAAAAAGAATTCAAATGTACAGAATACATTACTATCTCAGTCAGAAGCTGTAGTCGGTTATTCCTCTGTGCAGCTGGGGAGTCTCATCTGCTAACACCACCCTGTTGAAAGTTTCTACATCTCCAGATTTAAATTAATGCACTTTTCATTGGCCAATTAGAAGCACAGAAAAGTATTAGGTTAGGGCATTGAAGACCAATTGATTGTGTACACCAAATGAACATGTGACATAAAATCTTATCATCCATTTATGAAGAGGACCCTTACTGAAAATGTTAACCAATTGAGACCAGATCAACAAGATATTCTCATGAAGCAGCAGCTGGGTGACTGTGGTAAAGGTAATTTAAGGAAATTCTGTGTATGTGAGGACAAGTCCAATATTGCACTGAACCTGTGGGATAGCTACCATAAAGACTTCAGCTCCCAGTAGTCAGCAGGAGTGTGCAGGGTTTGACTGCATGCAGTTTAAGTCAGGAGGCACTCAATAAGAATAAAAGGATTACAGCAGAGCTGCAGTGTTCTTTCACATATAACATCTCAGTGAGTGTGTGCTGTAAAATGTAGAAGCTGTGCTTGATGCTTGCACAATACAAGGTGGCGTAGGCTTTGTTTGCAGAGAACATGCAGTATCTGTGCATGAGTCAATTTGTCTAATTAAGATATGCACATCTAAAGCACTGTAATAATAACTAGTACATTGTAGTAATAACAAACACTATAGTCAACCACAATCTAGGTCTTATCTTTGACTCTAGCATGTTATTTAAAGAGAACATTACAAAACTGTCCACAACATGTTTTTTCTATCTTAAAAATGTTGGAAAATGAAGGCATTGTCTAAATATGCAGGATACTGAGAAATTTTTTGAGCATTCATTTCTCATAGCATTGATTGGTCCTTATATAGCTGTCAGTTAATTCAAAATGTTTCTGCCGATTTCAAAATCCTCCTTTTAACATATAAATCCTTAAATGCCCAAGGCCCTGCTTACTTCACTGAACTCATCATTACTTACAAACCAGATTCCAAGGATTAATAAAATACCAGTGGGAGGATGAGCTTTTAGTTACAAGGCCCTGAAGCTGTGGAACGGTCTGCCTGCTGTGCCCCTTCCATCTCAGCTTATAAATTCCGGCTGAAGATTCACTATTTCAGTTTAGTATACCCTGACTAGAGCTGCTCATTAACTGTGCATACTGCATCACTATTGTTTATCACTAGTGCTAAAAAAAGATAAAACTGTAATATTTATAATGTGTTACTAACACTCCGCTACTCTGTTTCCCTCTTTAGTATTCTTATCTGGTACTCTGTGCCATTGCTCTCCTGCCAAGTTGTTTGCCTGGCTATTGAAAAGTCATCTTTGATAAAGGAGCACTGGAATCAGAACAGTACTGTTGTATTGAATTTCTGAGGTGGCAATGATAGATTAGCCACCCATCTCTGTGAAGAGGAGTACTTGTGTTCTGTTTTGTGTAATACATTTCCCCATTTTTTGACACCCATTGCATGCCCAACTTTCCTGGAATTGCCTTTCCCTAGATTTCTTTCACCTTTTGACCCCACAGGAGTATTTTTGGGAGTTTTTTTTATCTTCTTAGAGAGTCAAGGCCGAGGGGGCTGTCAAAAAACAGGGCCTGTTAAAGCCCGTTGCAGCACTCCTTGTGTGATTTTGGGCTATACAAGTAATAAATTGTGGTTGCATAGATGACTTATCGTATATATTCCATAGTACCAGAGTGCTTTAAGCTGAAACAATGGGGTATTACCATTGGATACTTCACAAACTTTGAAATCCCATTACTGTAAAGTATAATAAGGAAATTTATTAACCACACATTGTATTGGTTGCTGGGGTAACTGACGACTCCAGTTCTGCACATACAATTAAACAAAAGTTTAATAAATAAAAAATAAAGCTGTACACCTGGTTCTTCACTAAACTCCACCTACTCTGCACACACTTTTTATCACTTTTTTTTAATAAAAATGATCACTTCAGAATTAAATCACTGTCTTCTCTACAACACAGCACCTGTTCAATTCCCCATATTTTACAATAGGTTTCAATATTGATAATTAGTTTTTAATGAGTACACAAGTTTTAATCTGATTTTTACTTAAACTTTAAAAAGTCACCATTAGTTTTTCTTCTTTGCTTCTGTATTTAAGGACTGGTGGCCAAAGCTGAGTGCACAATCCTCCTTTGTAAATCCCTTACTTTTTTCTTCAATGCAAGTTTATAGTAAGCCCTTAGTACTGATCTGATATTGTCATCCACCTGTTCCTCTTCCCTTAAGCATATATCTGGTAATTCCTTCACAGATTCATAAAAAATCAACTTGACACAAAGATTTTATAAATCTTTTCTATCAAACAAATCAAAGAACCAAATCTGAGAATATGATCTGGTCGATGTGTGTAGTCAGGGACGTTTGGTTTAATGTTAATGCTAAGATTTAACATTTCTGACTCTAAGATCTCTTTGCCTGAAGCATATTCCATGTGCCCAGTCTCTTCAAATTGAATTTTTACAATCCTTTAACAAAGAAGAAGTAAAACAAAATGGTCTGAAATTGATATTGAACATTATTCCAAATTAAACGTTCTTCCATGAACCAAGACATGCTGTCAAGGCTTAGTGTGGTTACTTTGAATACATTCTCTCTGATTTAAAGCACTGTTTGAAAAACTCCTGGTAATACTGATCTAATGAATTTGGCAGAATGTATAGGGTGACATTTATCAAAATGTACGATCCCAGCCTTACTAACTAACGCCAGTGCCAGCTCCCTCCATGGCAAACCTCTGGGAAGTATAAGGGAATTTATAATGTCTGCAGTCTGAAGGCCTCAGTCAATCAGGCCCTGATCACCTTCATCCATGGACAAGTACAAGACAGTTTTTCTCACAAAATTTAGACCATCCTAAAAGAAACTTTATATAATCCCATGAATGAACTTACTGTAGTAATTGTCTCCGGGGGATTACCACATGGAAAGCACTAATATTATTGACAATTAACACCCTTCCCTACTCTACTTTAAGAAATCATGAGATTTCTTGGTTTAGATATTTTCAGTGATTAAATTTGACTTGGACTTTACCAACAAAATCAGTCCAGTTTCCCTCAGTAATCCAGTCCTGATGAAAATTTCTGTTTAAAACCCACAAGAAGGGGGGTGGGGTGTTTGGAGGGGAGTAGTCTTCAAGTCACAAATCATAAAGGTATTGCTACTTGGCACATTCACTTTTGCAGAAGAAAGTTTTTCAAAACTATCCAAATTTTAAAGCCTCTATATCTGTGGATTGAGAAATAGATCATCAGTAAAGGTGACCACCTTAAGGTGAAGATTGGGACAGTAAGAAACTGAAAATGATGATGCTGTCAAAGTTTTTTTAGCCATGTTTCAATGGAAAGTGAGAAGAGCATCCAGAAAGAGAGAAGCCTTGACATATTCCTCAGTTCGACATCAATGTCAATTAATTTTTAAAACATTTAATACTTTATGATACAATAACTGAATATACCAAACTAAAGAAGACATAAAGCCAAACTAAGCACTTCAGAAGGTATGCATGATTTGTCCTGTCAAAACTAGAACAGTTAGGAATATGGTCCTGATGATTCTGGTCTTGATTCTAAATTGATTGGTCAGGGCCTTAGATAAGATATTTTAATCTGCACACGTAAGACTCACTGGATGCCAGTTTCTAAGTTCTGTGAGGTCTCGTTCCTTAAGAGTTAACATCATCACTGCTCTGCAGCAGGACTTGAGGAGCTAATGAATTGTGAAAGACATCTTGTGGCATGGCACCTAGTTGATTCTAAATGGTCTTGAAGAATTCCACCAGAATGCCATCAGTTCCGGGAGATGTTCCACGCTGCAGTTTAGGGCAGCAATAAGTTCCTCTAGGGTGAAGCTGGCTCCCAGATTGTCTTCCTGTCCAGCAATAACCTATGGTAAAGCTTCAAAAACAGCCAATTCTCAAACAAACTGTCAGAGATGTCAACAGAAAATAACAGTTGATGAAATTTCAAAGCTGAGGCCTGGATAGTGCCTGCCTCCTCAAATTCTTTGGCCTTTGTCATTGGTCAAAAAATAAATGATTTTAGTCTGACATATCTATATTTCTAGTCCAAAAAAGAACTGAGTGGGAATATCTGTTTGGGAAAGTGTCTATAGAATGTAGCAGATGAGTATATATTGGGCTCACCGGTCAGTTAGGTCAATCAGAATTTGCTTTTTGGTTTACAGCATCTCAAAAATGCTGCTGTCAAAATTTGTGGTCAGTGTAGAATGAAATTCCTGAATGGCCCTTTCCAACTATTTCACTGCTATATTCTCTCCCATTGTAGTTTGTTATTGTTATTGGCACTTGTAATTTTGTCTTAGAAACAGCCCATCATTTGTTTCATCTGTCTCCATCAGCTCCAGAAATAATGAAGCAATTTGAATATCTGGAAATCTTTCAGCAGTCTGGTTTTAAATTGCTAAAAGGGTTTAAAAGAATGTGAAAATGGAAAAGAAATTTGAAAACAGACAAGACTATGGAGAGAAAATTCACTGAACAGTTAGCTACAAGATTTTTTTTTGTTTTTTTTAGAAGACAAAAACCCATCAAAGCTCACCGTAGAGAGTAGCCCTACAGAGTCTTTCACCGACATGTATTGCCTGGCACCTCCACTTATCAGTAAAATTAATTTTGTAACGACAGACACTATCTGTTTGAAAGACCCTGGGTGCAGCTCGAGCCCATTCATATCTCATGTGTTTTTTTATTTTTTTGCTGCACAAAAAAACAACTCATCTTTACACTGAACAAGTAAATTGCTTAAGACAGAAAAGAAATTGCGTCTTCCCTTTACATATTTGGGGCATAAACATTCAGAAAAACTTTTTCTCCCCTGTGGCTCCCACTACCTTTAATAACTTTTCGTTTATGGCTTCAAACTAATAGAATCAGGAATCAAACTTTTTTTTTTTAAGAAGAATGGCAGGTACAGTTCTAACAATCAAGCCAAGACTTAAGAAAGCCTTCCATCCCTCTGCCTGTGCCATTCTGATTGAATGACATTGTCAGTGTGTGAAACACTGATTATTTTTTTAAAATTCCAAATATTCAAACAATGAAGCCTTTTTCACAGCATCTTTGTACCCGTTAACATTCAAAGTGCCAAGGAAAATAAAAGGCATTAGTAGAGAGGAAAAAGAACAGTCAGTAATACTAAGTTCAACAAAAGTACAGAAAATAAATCCGAGTAAACCATTAAGTATCATAACCAGGATTTTACAGAGTGTTTGACTTTAGCTAATAATATTTTTACACAGACTTTCTCTTTTTTGTCTATCCATAACTCGACTGCCTTTTGCATTAAATGCGTCACTAAGCTCTGAAACAATTACAAAAGTGAACGATGACATTATTAACGTGTGTATCTTCCAGAAACTGTAAAAAGTAAAGAATACTATCCATGCTGTAATCTTCCCATAAGGACATATTGACAGTTCACTCATGATTGATTCAGGATTCAGATTCACTACTCTAATCCTTCTCAGTCTGTTACAATCAAACTCTAAATGATTCTGGGGTTTCTGACATCTCATCATGTTTACAATTATGGGCCTTATTCCCACCCAGACCACATTTAAAACATTTATCTGAAGAGACAAAACTTACATAATTTCATCCATTTGCTTTGAATTTCAGGGCAAACTCTAGCTCTTTATTGATATTATTCAGTAACATATATACCTGTCTCTTGAATAAGACAACATATCTCAATGCAAACTAATCATAACCCCCATGAATTAAAGTAATTTCAGACATCACTTCACCATACCTCTAGAGTTCTTTTAATAGAGTACATTTTTTTAGAAACACAGGTATATTTGAGATAATAATTCATTCAGCTGGAAGTAAATGTATTACTAAGACCAGAGTCTGATTTAATACAAAGCCCTCTAGTAGATAGATCTGAGGGTAAGTCAACAATTATCCACACTCTACATCTACAGTAGAGAACATGCAGGCTCATCATTTTTCAAGATGGTCTAAATAAATTTAAAGCATTTGGTCAAGTTGTCCCCAAGTTTATTAATGCCATTGGAAAAAAAAAAGGTTTTGGTTGATTTCTAAACAATGCATGCATTGCTTCTTCTGTATGTTGGTCCATGGGAAATCAATGATGTCTTAACACTAAAATCCTGGGCCACCTTAAACTCCTTTGCACCTCTCCATCAGCATCTTTTGTTTTGTAAATGTGTCGATCAACACAAGCAACAAGCAGCCTGCTGGAGAGGTGCAAAGGAATTTAAGGTGGCCTGGTATTGCAAGTCTTATCATAGGCTTCAGGGATTCTAGTATTAAGGCATCTTTATGTGGACCAAACAGATAGAGAAAAGTCAGGGCTATTTGGATTTCATACTGACCAGTTTGAAGTGAAGAATGCATGTTTCATCTCCAGTGATGATTCTCTTAAAAATTATATCACCTTCATTACCATTGCCATCCAGTAAGCATTTATAGATAGATGATTGCACTTATGCTCCATTGTGAGTTGTTCCGTGACCCATCTTTGCACAGATTTTATGAAACAAAGTCTGTGACGGATGATGTCAAATGCAGAATGATGACTAATTTGCATGTGTTTGGCCACTTTTTCTATTGTTACACCTCAGTTCATCAGAATCATAGTACACACTTGGTCAGTGTTGTTGTTGGTAGTGGCCATGGCCAGTCACCCCTTTCCATCTCCATGTTTAACACCTGACCAACCATTTTTGAACTTCTCAATCTATTATAGTAAAACATTGCACGATATTTTGTGAAAAACCCTTTAGATTTCCACCCCCAGTACACATTCAATCAATAAAAGGGAAAACACTGCTTGCTGCACTTCTTTGGTACAAAGGTTGAACAGATCATCCATGTTTACTCCAAGATTACAACAAGAGAAACTGACTGATCAACGTCAAACATTTACCACTGTGATCACAGACACATTGTACTTCCACATGTGCAAAGGAAAAGTGTGGTATAGCGGGTCCACAGCGATCTCAGTAAGGGCCAGTTTTTAAATAAATTATCACCACACTCGAGGCGGCTTCGTGAGGGGGCATAGTGGTTGTAACAAGCCACGGGGCGATCTGCGGTGTGGGCGTTTCTCACCGAGTGCACAGGTGAGGGACTGCCCACATCCGTAATTGCTCCCGTGGCTAATGTGCTGCAGCTGCTATGGCCCCTTGCTATATAAAAAGAAGTGCGAGTGGGATAGAGGGATCAAAAAAAGAACAACAAACTAACAGGAATGAAAGAATGAAAGAGAGAAGGAAACGGAGGTTGGCAGCAGGAAGCAGTGAGGAGGAGAGCGCAAGTCGGTGAAGCAGGAAGCAGGCGAGCGCTAGCAGGCAGCTGAAGGAGAAGTTGTGGTCGCTCCCGTAGAGTTAGCTATGAAGGGCGGGAGTGACCGGAAGGCACAGGACTCTCCGCAGAAGGTAGCGGGAGTCGGGACTTGGGATGTGGTGTTCCCTGCGTGAGAGCCTTGGTCGTGGGGAATTCCCAAGTCGCTGTCCGGAGGAGCCGACCAGAGCCAAGGATCGGTAAGGCAACTGACAGCAGAGGCAGGCACAAAGGTCAGCTGCAGAGAGAGAGCGTCTCCCTTGTTGCGGGGCCCAGATGGGTGAAGCAGGAGAGACGCTAGTTTAAAAAGAAGGCACCGGGCTTGTTGTTGGTTTTTAAAGACTGCTTCCATAAGAACGTTTTAACCTCATTTTTAAAGGATTGTTTTTGTAGTATTTTTAACCTCCACATTTCTTTTATGGATTATTTATTTATAAGACTTTTGAAAGCACTGCACTTTATTTATTTGAACACTTTGTTTTTGATTGTTGACTCTTTTAAATAAAAGCACTTTTTCACTTTTTACCATCCCCTTGCTCAATTGTTGCCTCCACTGACTAGCTCATCTGTGACATTACCGACGGTGTTGGGTTCAAGGGCTTCCAAACAGTGATAGGAGCATGGAGCCAGAACCCACATCGTCACAAAAAGCTGTACAGCTAACCCATATAAAATTATTATAGAAGTGTGGATAATTATTGACCTACCTTGTAGATATAAAAGATGCACAATCAGTTAATATGGCAATAAGAATGAACCAGAAATATCCAAAAAGAACCCTTGTTTTATTAAAAGAGTTAACACACTAGAAATGCTAAACACACAGGGGCTAACAGTAAAATAATTAAATGAAAATAAATACAGTCTTTGTAAATTTTAAGGTTTAGACAGGGTTATCACTCTGGCTAAAGTTTATTCTTTATTTAATGGTTTTATTATTTATTTAATAATGTTTTCAAATATTATTTGACTTTTAATGTTTTTAATTAGATTCATAGTTTTGATTTATCTATTTTTGATTGATGTAAAATCATGTTTTTCTTTGATTAGGTTTTACTTAATTTGTGAGATGTTTCTTGTGTTTTTGAGGATCCCTGTCAAGAGGCGAGGCCTCATTGGCATCACGGCTGAAAGGCCAAGGGCCTCCCTTAGTCTTTAAATTCCAAAGCTGGGAGCAGATTCTTCATTGGTGTTCATAAAGTGTACTATTTATTATAAGGTATTGATTTTCTGGATTTATTGTTTATGTCTTTGGATTATTGACTCTTAGATTACAGATCTGGACTTGTTTGCTTTGGGTGGCCTTTTTGGAATACCTAATTTTTGTTTTTTTTTATAAATATTTTTCATAAATATTCATTGTTGGATTGATCTCTGTAGACAGAAGGTTATGGTCCTTTATGTAGAGGCTTTCTCTTGAGCCTTTTTTTCGGATATTTTGTAGTATTTAAAGTATATTTGGAGTATTTTGTTCTTGTTCTGTGTAGGCCAAAGTCTGCCTGTAGAGTTGGAAGGTCAGTCTGCCTATTGTAGGTCTCTTAGGAAGTCTCTCAACATTTTTGATATTTTGACTGCACGACAGTAATGAAGCATTAGTAGTAAAAGTTTCTAGACATTTATTAACATGATAGTCCTTCAGAGGCCTACCTATACAGGTCTGTCTCTAACTATTTCCAAAGGAGTGTTTTGTTCTGGTAATGTCCTAGGATGATCCTATTCCCCTCTTTAAACTCTTTTTTTTATGTAGACCTTAACAGAATGCCGCAGATCCTATCCATAGACTTTGCATGCTTATTATTACCAGCCTGGTAACTGTAGTTAAACACCTCTCCCTTGCATTTACATCTATAAACCCAGGAAATTTGATAGAGTATGAGAACAGGCAGAAGAAAAAGATAATAGATAGAATGAAACATAATATGATCCAATGTGACAAAAAATACCATTTCTTTTTTTTAATTTATTAAAAGCATTTAACATTCCATACAATCAAGTCAAACCTAACAAAACTAAATTCAAATCAGCCAACAGGAAGGCCAACAGCCAGAGTAAAACTATTGAGAGTACCCTTTCAACCTAAGTAGAAGTTCATCTTACATCCTTATGCTTACTACCAGGTGGCTCTATCTCTGGTTCAGCTCTGTGGAGTACATGAGGTAAAATAATTATCCAGAAATATTAAGGTAATACAAAGTAAACAAAGTCCCAATGCTGTAATCCATAAATGTAGTCAAACACAGAACATAAATAAATAGCAAGATCCAAATTTCAAAATATACCACATGTGCAGGCATATTCACCTATAAAACACAATGAGCTCCGGAATGCATTCACAGTGAACCACCAGGAACCCCAGCCAAGGGAAAAACTCTGTCTGAGACATGACAGATTTTACTTATTTCTTCCATTTTAGGCTATGCTGGCCTACTAATGGCCAGCCCACCTGTGTTCCCTAGTCTAGCTAACTAGTCAGTTTTAGAGATTTCGTCATTGTTAGTTTTAACCTGTAGCAAGTACAATAATTGGTTTCTAATGTGTTTTTTTCTAAGCACAAGTCTCTATCATAATATTACTACACCACCCTTATGACAGATGTCTAATGCAGTTACTCACCTTCTCTGACAACACAGTCCTACAACCATCTCCAGCCTTCTACTATCTTACTACAAATGATCTTTCTTTCTTCACTTTACTTCATGCTCCTCTTTTAAACTCCATTATGCAAACATTTCTGAGTTCACACCCCACATCGTGTGAAGCTCTCCTGGGCTGAGGGACCTATTGAAGCCTGACATCCAAGAAACTCCACACTCAGGTTAAATCTCACAACAGAGAGATAGACAGATTGATAGTTTTTTTTATTTGTATTGCTAATGTAAATAAATGAAGAGTACCTATTAATAAAATGTATATTAAAGGAGCACTACAAGATCATTTCGTTTCTAGGTTTCATTGACTTGTAAAGTTGGGGTTTGGTTTCATCATTTAATCCATTCCTTTTAAAAACTTTCTTAATCCAGTCTGAGAGTCACAAGGTGCCAGTACTAAAACCAGGCTGTAATAGGTGCCAATAAGAGTCACAATGGGCATCAGTTAACTGCATGACGTATTCACTCATAACAGGCTAATTTGAAGCCAACAATCAGCCTAATGTGCACATCTTTGGGAGGTGAGAGGAAACCAAAGCAACCACAGGAAAACCCAGAAAAAAGCCAATGAGAATATACTAACCTTTCTGTAACTGTGCTACACAGCTTAACATCAGTTGGCCACCCAATAAAATAGAAATAGCTAAGTGTATTATGTCTTAATGATATGAATAGATAATAAGCTTATCTAAGTATGAATTTCACTGTACTCTGGCAGTATAAAACTATGATCACATATTGTAACTATGAATTGTCAAGAACAACCTAAAATTGTCAATCTGTCTGGAATGGACTGCATTCATTATTGTTGGGATTGGTTTCCAATTCCCACCACCTGGGATTAGATCAAGCAGGTTCAAAAAGAGGTTAAATCATAGGGTTTCCTTTCTTTCAAATCTGCTGCGATTCTTTTCTGCAGTTTTTAATCTTTAGAATCATTAGTCTAAATAGATTTTGTTTTTGAAAAGCTGGCTAAGAAGCATTACAATATAGCATGTTCTACACCAGACACTATAAATGACAATCCTGAAACCCACTTCCATTTTCCATCTTACTTACAGTAACTTTTGTTGAATTAATCACTTTATCCTTGTGTGGCTACCATTGAATTCTGCCTGCTAGACTCGTCTATCTGCTGTCATCTTTTACCTATTGTTAGACTGAGCCGCTGGTCTGCCTAAGGTATAGCCAGGGGCCACTTCCATTACAGTTAAACAAGACCTCCAAATTTTGTATTCTGTAGGCATACAGATGCTCCCATCACAAAGTTATCTCCAAATCAACCCTGGCACTTTGTAGGCCAAACTCAATATGGTAAAAAGACATAATTTTAATCAGATGCTAAATCAAAACCCAATATTTCTGAATCAGAAGCTAAAGAAACTGTATTCTGCTATTGAGAATATCAATTTTCCCTCACAAGTGATGAACTAATCAGCTTTTATAAACTGTCTGTTTTTTTTACTAAAGAACACTACATTGGAATTAAATTAAGTGCAATGGGACAGGCAGGATTTTGTTTGTGGTTATGGGTAACAGACCTGCTTAGGTCTGCCCAGAATAGCGAAGGCAACATTTTAGGTTCTACTCTTTATCTTCTTTATGTGGCACACTGCCTTAGTAATAAGAGTTTATTAAAATTCATTTTCTGAATTTTTTTTCAGCTTAAGGTCAGTATGTGATGGATTCTATGCTGATACCAGCAAAAGCAGCCCTGGAGAGGAAACTGCTACAGACAGTATGGAAAATAGTCCGTGGTAAGCAGGGATTCCTGTAAGTGCACCAGTGATGGTCATACACTGACATTTTACTCAGGTACCATGAAATATATAATAATTATTTATGTATAATGTTACCAGTTAGCATATGCATACCTTCTGAGCCCCTCCATATCTAGTGTTTTAGAGCTAGACCAGCATACTCCTAAACCGCATGTAAAGTTATTTGCCAGCATTTTCAATGACACTATTCACATTGCTGCATTTTATGTGAACAGATTGAAAATCTCCTGTCTGTATCAGTTTTAGGGTGGTTTCAGCTAAATGCTTGTACTTTTGAAACAAATGGTAATGCTTGTAAAAGCAGCATTTCTCAGCCTTTAAGTATTTGCAACCCAAGTTTTCATAACTGTTTTAATCGCGCCCCATCTAACATTTTTTTGAAATGTAGATGCATATTTTATTATACCTACTTTTATCGACATTTATCTAACTCTATATTTATTGTTCTAGTATCAGAATGTAGTTTAAGTTAATTTGTTTTGGTTTCAACAGATTTTTTTTCATATTTTTGATTCTTGTTTTCTTTTTTTCACATCTTCGCACCCCCCTAGGGGGGCCCACCCCACAGGTTGAGAACCACTGTTGTAAAGTGCTGGGTGAAAAAAAAAAATATTTCTGTATGTTTTTATAGGATATTAGCTGCCTGTTTCTGCGGGATGAGCCAGGAGGGATGCAGCTTATCACAACTAAAAAAAAATGCTGGTGTTGTTGTGCACATGCATACTTCAGTTGTCTAGGAAAACAGTTTGAGAGATTAAGCATGCATGCAACTTGCAATCAAGTGACAAAATCGGAACAAAAGTTTTAGGTATACTTTAAGCTATAATCAAGTTAAAGTTTATTATGTTTAATACAGTTTTAACATAGGCAGAATGGTAGTGCAGTGCTGTCATTCCTGCCTCACAATTCCAGGGCTTGCATGGGGTTTGCATGGACTCCCCATATATTTTTGGATTTAGTGAGTGTGGTTAACTACATATGATTACCTGTTTTAATGCTGAATACTAGAAATGTGTCAGTAATATTTCTCTATTAACAAAATATGTTGAGTGCTTCATGTGATGTAAAGTAAGTAACATCCATTCCTTTTTCCATCCCCAAACCAAGCCCCAAAGATGCATGAAATGTATACTGGCTGCTGTGCCTCCAGATCACACTGTTTCAAAATATCCACAACAAATAATTAGGTTTAAAGTAAACAGATTCTTTATTTATTTATTTTTGTTAGTGGATTATATACAGCAAACTCTTTCTAATAGGCTGTGTTATTGTGCTGGCAAAGAACTGCCATACCATGCACCATTTTTGCTATTTGCCTTGCTCTGGCTCCCTGTGACCCTAAACTCTGGGGATTAAATGCACCCATTAACACATATTTATTCCTATAGTCACTTGATTGCTTAACCTCTTCATTACTAGCTGTCACTAGATAACCACAGCACACATATGCATGATGTTTCACTGCATGCAGCAGGCAACATCTTTGTGTAATAATGCAATAATACTTTTTGAGTGATGGCAATGGGCTTCCATTAATACCATAAAGACACTACCATATATCACTGAGCTTATTGGCAGCTGGGAGTAATCCTGGATTTTGTTTTTCACTATGCTGCCTGAGTTCTTTGTAGATTTCTCTTCTAGTCTTCTTTGCTGTAGAACTGGGTGAACCCGATATCTATGCACATGACTTGTCTTAAGTGCAGCCATCATCAGGATTAAAAACAATAGAAGACACAACAATCACATCACAACCCACAAAATGGTGACACAAAATGACGTTACTCATATATTCCCTGCAAAACGCTTCTTTGAAAACACTTAAATAACACTTGAAAACAACTTGCAAAATGCCATTAAAAAGCAGGAAAAATGACAAATGCTGGAAATTTCAATTACCCAAGTGTGAAACGTACACGAGGTAGACTAATTGCATTACACGCATATACACAATCTACAAACAAAAGACATACCACCTTGTAGTTCTGACCAGCATCTCATATAACAGCCAATTTTAATGAAACACATGTATCTAGACACTGTGTGTGCAATACTAAAATGGCTATTTCATTCATTTGGATTGAAGCAAATGTGTGCTGTGAACCAGTTAGCCACCCTGCTACAGACCAGCACTGCAGATTGAATTAGTTAGGTAGGTGCATGTCATTTTGAGGGTAAAGCAGTGAACATTATCACACAAATTCTGTAGTCATCAGCAAACTCCATTACTTTCTCCCACCTACCATTACACACTTCAGCATAACTGAGACCAAAGCAAGGACTATATTTTCTGTGGGGCTCCTAATCATACCCTTTTCTCCAGAAGTCCCTGTCCTCTTCCTTAAATCCTCTCAGGGTGCTTCCAATCTCCATCATACAGGCAGCTGCCACTCAATTTTGTATTGCAAGCCAATGTAAAAATGAGCCATAGTACAACAGGCTTGGCTTTAGAGTATTAGAAGAAGTTGATTTGTCTGCAGGAAAACCCATTAGGGAAAACATCCAAATTCTTCAAAGAAAGGTCATATTGTGGGCTAGATGAAAGGCTGTAACAGTGCGAGACTGTGTTTGTTGGTTTAAACCTTCTGAGTAAGTTTTGCACTTACCTCAAGGACAGGAGGAAGTATAGTGCAGAGTAGGAACTACTGGGTGAAGGATATAAGGCACCTGCCCAAATGCAGCATGGGATGCCAGTGTGAAAGGCAACCACTGCATGGGAGTGAAGCATCAGTGGAAGTTGTAGACAAACATGTGAGCATGAGAGACCTATCACCTATGGGATAAGAGCGATAGGTCAGGTCCTGGTAAGTATAAAACTGCATGAGGATCTAGAGTTCAGGAGATGTTTTACCTGAGTACAATTCAGGAAAGGAGACTGGACCGTGGATGTGTTCCACATGAGGGCATGTGTGTGATTCCAGACCCCTTGAAATATGAGTTGTAATTAGGGGACTGAACATAGCGAAGCAAAGCGGCGGCATACAAACCCATGGTCAGGGTTGGGGAGTTGTCCACCCAGATTTGTCTGCAGTCATCCTCTGAGTATATTTAAAATACTGCAAAGGCTAGCAAAAGGATCATCTTCTGTTGGTGTGGTTGATTGTTGAACCACAGTATATTTTTGCCAACTCTGGGATAGTGGCACAAGACTGTGATTCGGCACATAAAAAAATTTAATTTCTACAGCACATTTTCATACAAAGGATGAAGCTAAAAGTGCTTTAAAACATGTCAAAGAAGCTGTTACATGTAAAAGAAAAACAAATTAAAATTAGATAAGAATAATAATATTTAAATAGTATACAAAACAAATAATGCATAATAAATAAATAATGGGCCCGTGCTTTTATTTTACGAGTGATGTATGAGAGACTTATTTTTTACTTTTTAGTACACTTTTTAACTTAATATAAGCATGGTTTTTAAAAAGTATTTTTTTTTATATATGTTATTTTTAACTTTTTAGTCTTGAATTTGTTTTAGTATAATTTTGTAATCAATATTTTAACACTTCCTTTAATATTTCTATCCGTTACTAGCACTATCTTTTGGTGTAATCTTTAACTATTCTTCATATGAAAATTTCATTTCTTAATTAACATGGATTAATTGATCAATTAGTGAAACTGATTATTGATTCATGTATTGTCATTGGAAGTGAGTAAGTGTGCAAAATTTCAAGTCATTTGGACAATAGGAAGTGGGTTGAATATTGATTACAAGATTTGTACCAGACAACAAACAGGTCAGTTAAAATAAGCGTGGTAATAAAAATAAGAAAACTCCAGTTAAGCTGGACAAAAAGACAAAATCTGCAGGTGTTCTATGATAAGAGACCACTCATCCCCTACTGGGTCTTCTGCCTAACATAAATGTTCATTTTGGGGATTACAACACAGCAAGTCTTGTGACAAGTTGGGGTATCTGCTTTTATTCAGCCATCACAGGCGGCTGCACAGGACTTTGATCAGTTGGTGGTGGTGCAGGCAAACATTCAATAAACAGCTTTTGTGTTTTTCTTAAGAAGTCTTTGTGTCACTCTGTTCTCTCACTCTGATCATCAGTTTTGACTACAGATACCTGTAGTAAAAGCTATGTGCAAGGTGCTGTTGCACAGGACATCTCACAGTATAGAATTACTCTGAACTACTACCCTACCATGCCAGCCCTGTTTCAAAATACTGATTTTATCTTACCTGTGTAATTATTTGGGATTTTAGCTACTTATAAAGTCATCATCAACACAGAAAGGTCACCAAAACCCATTAATGGGAGAACTGTAAAAAATTAAAGTTCCCCCTGTTGTAGCTATAGACTTATTTGTTCTGACCTCACTTATTTTGTTGGTGGGCTGGTGTTTTTTTCTCCAAATTTTTTCTTGTGCTGTCTGCTGTCAATCCTTCCTCCTGCCATCTCCTACACTCAACACATAGGATACTTTCTCCTGTTCTTATGTAACAGCTACCACTCCCCCACACACTTTTCAAGTGAAGTGCCAGATTTGTATCTCATGCAACAGGCAGTTTGAGCATCTCCTGCTTTCTTTCCCCAAGCCCAGTGGAACTTGACAGATATTAGTAAAAACTTTTTAAAAATTCCAACTGTTTTGCAAAATGAAACTAAAATGCAACTCATAGATAGATAGATAGTTAGATAGATAGATAGATGGATGAACCCCTTTCTGTATACATGTGTTATTGTACTGCAGGATATATTTTAACTGGGCCTATTCCAAAATTACATTTGCATTAGCAGACCCTTTCATCCAATGTGGTTTATAAAAAAGGTCAACATAATTGAGTAAGTATCAGTCTGGGGACTCTTTAGAAATAAGTGTTACAGGATAAGGTTAAAAAACTAAACATCACAATTGACGAGCTCAGAACAAAATAGAAACAGTTACAAAAAGTTACAAAAACCTGTCAAAGCCATTGTCAATTAGACAAAAATTTGGAAAAAAACGTTACCTTACACCAGGCTTAAAACACTTTTAGATCACTTCATCAAATGATCTTCAATAAAATCTGCTTGATGACTGCTGAGTCAATCATGTAGGTGACTGATCAAGCCATTGTTTACAGAGAAGCCGTTATACAGATTTCCAGATTTTGATTAAATATCAAAACAGCTATCAAAAGAAGAAATCAGCAATATTTGCAAATCTTTGTATTCAATTTAGATCTGAACTTCCTGCTCTACTGACAGACTGAGGAGATCATTCCTCCCCCACACTATGCAACTCTTCAATTCCACCCGGGTTAAACGTTAACATTATAGAATGTTACTGTCTGTTATGCCTGCATTTTTATCACTCTTTAATATTTTTTTGTTGTCAGTATGTTGCTCCTGGAGTATGTGAATTTCCCCTTGGGGATTAATAAAGTATCTATCTTTCTAGTATCTAGTGCCTATCATTATCTATCTATCTATCTATCTATCTATCTATCTATCTATCTATCTATCTATCTATCAAGCCTTTTTTCCCATTTGTTTTCTTTTTTGCCTAATATATTGTGCTTTTTGTTATTCAAGATAAATTCTTTTTTTATACAAAAACTCACATGATGGCATTGTCTCTCAAGCCATTGTTTTGCTGGATTTCCTCTCCCATGAAGGACATTTACTGTATTTTGTATTCCTGGGACAATTAAAGATTTTTAAGCCTTTAAAGTCTGTTCCCCATTTTGAGATTCTACAGGCCAAACCCTGCCTGTTGAGTTTGGGATCAGGCTGCTTGTGGTAAGGCCAGTCTCTAAGAAGGTCATTAAAGGTCCTGGCCTAGTTTGTGGGATGTTTGGAGGCTGTCAATTTGCCATGTTTTTGTCATCTGGTTCAAAAAAATCTTAATCTCTTTGTGCAAGTCACCATACTGATTTCTGTAATAGTATTCTAAACTTCTTTATTATGTAAATTAGATGGAATTTTATAATTATAATATCATTTGTTTAACTGGCTTGTACTATGTGTATTATAATAAGATCTCAAGGGCAAAAATATTAAGAAAAATGAATACAGGCACATCAATTCTAAGGCGTGAAACACCATTAGATCACTTCCACGAACTGGAAAATGTGCTTGAGGATTGTTCAGTCAATCATGCAAAAGGCTGATCAACCAATTGACTAGAGTCAAGTGTGTTATAGAGATTTCTCCATTTTGATGATATATCAAGACAGATTTTAAATAAAGGAATCTGCAATATGTGGAAATATGCTGAATCTGCCTGATTCAAGTTTAGGTGTCATTGGAACCTAAACCTCTGTTCTCATAACATTATGCACAAGGGGAGAGCAAACTCTTCATCGGTCAACAGTCTATTACAAAGCAAATGGAGTCAGAATGGGCTAATTATTCTATCCTGTTTGTTTTTGGATATAGAATAAAAATGGAGTACTAGAAGAAAACACAAATGGCAAATGTGATTTAAACCTTGTCCCCTGGACCTATGACACAGCACTGCCCTAATTCTATTTTGAAATGCAGTTATGAACTATGTTAATGCTAGTTGTACACTACTGCCATCATCTGTACACATGGAGAAACAGCATCCGCAGCAAATATAAAACAACTGTGTATGACGTACTTGGTTCTTACTGGTTGATGACATGAGAAAAAATGAAGCACTTCCCAAAAGTAAGTTTTTGTTTTTTTTTTAAATATGTACTTTAGAGTATTTGACTGTATGAAGTAAAATTAATAGGAGAATCAAAGATAGAAAACCATGTAGAGTCAAACCTGTCCTTCATCTTTGGAGCCAGCTGAGAATCCATGATAGAAAACATGGGAAACTGGGGAGTGATTGATTTATACATATATTTTTTGTCTTTTTTTATGTTTTATAGAACACTTCTGCCTCCATACTGTCCATAAAAAAATGTTAAAGAATGCATATCAGTTATACTACCAAAACAAATATATAGGTAAGGTATTCAGGTAGTATTTCACTGAGAAAGCACACTACCTGTGGAACTATTTAAGCAATCTGAGATCTCGTAACTAGTAAAGATAAAGTTTACTACAGTAGTTCTGTATACACAGGGTGACATATTAAAAGTAGCGTTGAGAAAGGTAAGGAGTGTCACCTTATCGCATTACACACAATTTAATGAAGCTAGAAGAAAGTCTTCATGCACATTTTGTTTTCTGTTGTTAGTTTTGTTATTTTTGTGAGCACAGGAGATGAGCCATATTCATTAAAACAGCGTTTTTTGATTGTGGAACTGTATGTTCAAAGAGGCTCTTCAGGTTGACAGAGGATGGATACTTGGTTCAATATCCTGAGGAAAACATAGTTCAGCAACTGGTGTAAATGTGGTATGATAAGGGTTCTGTGAGCAATACACTGAAACCAAGAAACCCATCCATTTATACTCCGGAGGCTGTGTCGACATTTTAATTGTATGGAAAGAAGTCTCTGAAGTCGATGGGTCAATTACCAAACCAGAAGGATGATAGGTTATGACAGTGTGCACTTAATGATGTGAGGGCTACTTTTCCATGTATGTACTGTATGTATATTTTAATGTATTGGTGTATGTAGCTTAGCCATAAACTGAGATGCAGAAACATATCCTGATTTTGAGAATCACCTAAAATATTTTGATGAATTTGTCTAAGTGTGTTTGTTTTAAATTGTTATTGTCATCCTTATATTGAATGACTTTCACCATGTCAAATTCCATGCAACTGATGATGTTATAGCAATAAAGTATCTGCTTTATCTGATTTTTGATAAGTGAATGTTCTGAGTAGCATTTAGTTAGGAGGCCAATTGGGTATCGCCTTTAGAAAATACACCAGGCACAGCCCATTAGAAGACTGAGAGACATAAATACAACTGATAGGCTGGCTATCTGAGAATTGCCCAGGACTAGTTGGAAGAAGCTGCTTAAGACAAGGTGGCTTGGCATATCCCGTTCAGCATATCACCACTGTGATCCTCATCAGTGTGTAATGTTAGTGAAAATTAACAATAACAACAACAATAATAATAATGTAACGACCTGGGGTGAAAGGAGATGGAGGAATGAATACTCACGGGTGGTGAATGGCCCCAGAAAGGACTGTTTTCTTTTTCATCAACCGCTCTACCACATTGCTCAGATATTTTGAGATGTCATGAACTCCCAGCTGCTTCATTCCTTGGCTCGCACATACGCACCACCAGAGGTAAGAGACAACCCATACGCCACATTATCACCTGGCTCCATGAGCAGATCCAATAATAATAAATAATAATAAAAAATTTTATTTATAGTACCTTTCCCATGCTAGAGTCTACATCAGAGGCTCATCAGCGACCATGTATCAAGGCCAATGGGCCTTAGCAGTGGGGAAATATGGTCAAAGTGCTCTGTCTGTGCCCCCATGTCCGCACTCTAAGGAGATACTGAATGGTCAGGATTTTTAGATATCCCTTGCTCAGCCACCCAAGGAACATATGCGTCTGTAGTCTCCTGCACGGGGTGCTACACTGCCCTCCTCTCAGAACCTGCATCCTTGAGAGTAACACAAATTCCATCCAACATGATATTTGACGGGTGGAGGTGATATGGTCGACACAGCTTGAAGCGAGTCATCTTAAACGTGGTCGAAGTGACTACCAGCATTAGAGCTAAACTATTCTTCCATCTTGTGGTCATTAGTCAGTTCTTATCCCACTTCTAAAACCAATGTAAAGACCCGGGAGTACAAGGTGATGAAGGAATAAAATCAGCCACTTTATGCAAGACTGTTGGTTTCTTCAGCATCTTTTTTACCAATCTGCTCAGAAGATCTGTGGTGCCATGTGCTCCCAGCTCTCTCCAATCACTTGGAGTCACAGGCAACCCATATTGCCACACCTCTGCTAACACCTGGATATACAAAGCTATACATTTTGGTCTTTCCAGTTGTGTGAATCAACAGGAACTGGGAAGAAGGCAGGTGATGTTTTTTCCAATTTTCGATTTTTAATTTTTATATTACTTAGTTCAGTACAACCACACTCCTGTGACTAAGGTGGAACTTAGTAGTGTCATCAGCTTCTACACTTCCCATTTCTGATGAGGTACAAAAAGGTCTGAAGCTTCATTAAGTCTCTTTTGGCTCTACTGCTCATTACAGCTGTTAGGTGTGGCAGCCGATTTCATTAACAATATTTTTCAAATCTCTTTATGGCTCCTTTTAGATTTTTGGTCTTAGAGAGAGGCATAACTGGAAGGGTTGTCTTTATCCTTCAGCAAACTAATGAAACATCTGGCTTCCCATTTCTTTACTTGAGCATATCTGTTTTCATAATTACAATTTATTAATTTCTCAAGGTCAGACAAATAATGTATAATCCATATACAAATGACTATTCAATCAATCTATTGTACTAAAATCTGCTAGTATCCATGTCTCAATATCATGGCACATTTGTTGATAACCCTCTTCCTTAGGGACAAACATTCTAAATTATTATAAACGGATACATCATACAAATTAAAATATACTATTAAGATATAGTTCTCATTACAGTCATTTCCCATTTATACTAAAGATATGACATGACTTTTCAGATTCAGAAAGTACCAAGGCATGTTTGTTTAAAAAGAATACCACTTATATCTTATTTGGGCTCTTAATCAATAACAACATAATTCATCTTAAATCACTTAATTTGTCAAACTTTACATTTTAGATATTTACCTAATTACATTTTATATGACTTAATCTTCAACTCAATCATTCTGGGCATTGTTATGCCCTGTTTCTTTGTGTTTTGAGCCAAAGGGGGTGGAACCCCTCTGATGCTGCAGCTGCGATTTTAAGGCATTAGAAGACCATTTGCTAGTCATTCAGGCATTAAGATTCCTATTGATGTTCAGCCCTTCCACTTTTGTGCTCTTGGTCAAGGGCATAAACAAATGAAATTAGAACATGACATTGTTATGTTACAGTAGCACATGAGATAGAAAAATGGATCGAGGCCTCAAAAACCACCCATAAACAGGCCAGTGTCCTCCATAGGCTGCATAGAAAAGCCACAAAGTAACATGACCCAAAACTATACTGGTTACCTTTAGCCTTTTTAGAGTTTTGGCTTCAAAAGTTTAAAATAATCTTTAATGTCCCAAAAATATCTAAAATCCGCATCGATTCTCAACAAGGGCTTGAGTGACAAGTCCAAAACAGAATCTTCATACATAATGAAATTTGTTTATGTTTAATAAAAAGACCAACAAAAATTGGTTAAAGCAGGCCAAAGTGGCAAACCACATCAAACAAATCCAAATGGTAACTTAAAAATAGAAAGTCAAAAGCAGAAGCAATAAACCAAACAAAAAAAAATAAAATAAAATTCAAATAATACAATAGAGCAGCACCCTTTAAATGTTAATGAACCACTGAAGGATCAAGTCTTCAGCCCTTCAATATATAAACTGGGGGCGGACCCTTAGCAGTGACATTAGGTTGGCCCTGCCTCTTTGGGGTTCCACCCACAAAATACAAAAGAACAAAGGAGAACAGCACAACATACATAGGAACTAAATAGCAAATAAATAGAGCACTATTAACAAAAACACATATATAAATATGAAAAATAATCCTTTAAAATAAACAAAATTGCACAGAAATGGAAAGTAAACATAAGCCAGGGAACGCACCGTGGCTGAAATATGACAAGCATCATATAGAGATATATATGTATATAGGTAGTGGAGACCCACTGTCTATTTATAAACCAAAAGAACCAAACCAAAGGACCTCAATGCCTCTCTTGATCAAAACTGATAATTTTGTTAATCTACACACAAAAAGGGGAAATGAATATGGGAAGCAAACATTAGTGACACTGGGCTATGAAAATTCACTGACAATATTATTTGCTTTTCTTGGGTGTATGGTCACAGGTGAAAGTAAAACCCCCATTGCTTTGTGCCTCTTGTTTATGTGCCATAATAGATCAGAGGTTGGCATTTTTGCTTGCTTGATTGCAATGGTTTCAGATTAGCAGGTGGCCGGATCTGCAAAGATGGATTGTGTGTAGGGATGAGCATGACAGTTGAAAACATATGTGCCTGTGATTATGCTGCCACACAGGCACTCTCTCTGGAACACAAAGCTGGGCTAGACTTTTTAGATCCATTTTTATTTGATATTATTTCATTGTTTGTTCACAATTCTGATGTTGATCTTGGGCTTCATGCATAGGCAGTAATCTTTAAAATTACAAAAAAGACTGACTAAAACCAGTAAGGCTATCTGTACTTTAATAATCACATGCAATGAAGACAACAGCCAGATTCAGAAAGTTATTTATTTATTAACTTTGCTCAGGCTGCTATTGGCTTACAACTAAAAAGAGTTAATTGCATTCCTGCTTGACCCATAAAGATAAACGACCGGTTTGTTATTAAAATAATTAAATAAGAACAAATATGTAAATTGACTAATTGCATTCTGGGACGTATTCCCAAAAAAGTCAGGAGGCCTACTTTAACAATCAGGCTACAGATTCAAAGCTGACAGCAGTTGATTTTCTGTTAAATGTTTTGACAGTTTTCCACCGATCGTTTCACATCCTTCAAGGTAAAGCAAAGAATCATCAAACTGGACTTTAAATTTACTACTTAACTTAAAAAACAAGTAACACAATGAATCCATCATAAACTCTGAATTCAAAGTGCATATTTACAGTCCAATCAATTAAATCGATGCCACATCAGCATTACTTTTACCTTTAAAAGACTGAATCAGTGTGGTGATGGATTGTCTTTATCGATTATCCATCTGCACTCTCACCTTCTATAGCCATGGCTCAGCTTCTGGAGATAATGTTCAATCTTATTCTTCTCTGAGCTCTTACTTCCCTTTGCCTTCCTTTCTTGCATCTTATAAAGAGTGGTGTAACCTCTGGTCTAAACTCGGCATGATTGATTAAGGTCCTGCCTTGTGGGGTAATGAGGACAAGAATACAGTATACTTGTTATGGCTGTTTCAGCAGCAATCTGATGAAAGATGAATTCCACCTAGAATCAGGCATACTGGACATCCTTGTATAGATTGGGGCAACTCAAAATCATCAGTAACCTTCAATATGTTTACACTGCTAGAGACCCCTATGAAACTTAAGTGCACCCAGAATCCATCAAGTAATTTTGACAGCAAAAGAGCTATAAAAGAGCAATAGGCAACAGCTCAGTACAAAAAATAAGCTTGCTCATGTCTGTCATTTTAAAAGCAAGGACAGAAAACAGAAACAGACGACTAAGGATTTTTCCTCATCTGGAAATTCAAGTAATATTGAGTTGGCTGCTGCACAAAAACCTCCACAAAAAGACCAGTATTCGCCTATTAGACTTTTGATATGTATAGCTTTGAACAAGGTGGAAAGTGTAGTGGGACTTTGAGGTTAGAGACCCCCTAAGTAACAATCTGGAACCCCTGAAAACTTGACAATAACAACTGGGGGTAAGGGGGGAGGTCCTTGAAAATAAATGTTAAAAACATGTTATAGTGTTATAAATCACTCAATGCCCATTTTTTCGGTTGTGAGAAAGTATTGTAGCAGCTGCTAATTGCCTGTGTGGGAAAGCAGCTGTCTGTGAGTGCTTCACAGACTGGGCGGAGCTAGAAGATTGATTGGCAGCAGCTCACCCAGTGGGGAAAGGGAGGTGTGTCCTTTGATAAGCCTTTACTGCGTTTGAGAAAGAGAGATGCCACATTCAGCGAAAAAAATATAAAGTTGGACTCTTGTCTCTAGTGCTACCCTCTATTATGAAATGGCAAAGATTTCATCCATCATTCATGTTTCTTTTTCTTTTTTTGTTGTTTTTTGAATGTTAGTGTAGTGTCAGCCAGCAAATTTGTTTAAAAAGGGCAACCAGGAGAATAGACAAAAGACAGAAAAAAGAGTCAGAACTGGGAGATTAAGAACACCAAAGCATTAAAACCAAAACGAGAAATGAAACAACACAGAAAACCAGAGATCAAGAAATAAAGATTCTCTATAAAGGCAGAAAGTAAGGTACAAACAAAGTGATTTGGATGATCCTTTAACCCCATCTTTGCAATTACCTGTGGGTCATCCTCAGGACACACTCACCAGCAACAGGAAAATCTACGTAGAAAACAGAATATGAAATCTAAAATACATACCAATAACTTTGTAAATTGGTAAATAAATATCTGTTACGATATGGGGTTTCCTTTAGGCCAAAACAGTTGTAAGATCTCCAAAAGCTGGCCACTAACAGTAGTTCCACTGGTCTGTCCAGCAGGGTCTCTGCTTAACCCAGCATAGTCCCAAACACTACCTGTGGGCATCAGCTGGAGCCGGCCTAAATATTGGGAATTGGCAAGATACCAAAATAATATATCAAAAGCCCCACAAGAGGAAGGATGGCTGCAAACCCTCGGCTTGTAGTAAAAACAGAGAGAGAGAGGTTGGGAGCAAAGGGCAAACAAAAAAACTGTATAAGTAAAACATTTGTTAGCAAAAAGGCAAATTACAAAGAAAGCCCAAAAGAGAAAACAGAGGCACATAGGAGTTTCATAAAAGGCAATCCACAGCAAACAAGTCCCAAAGTGATAGCCAAAAATCTGAATCCTCAAAACATAGTGAGATATAATCAAAAATCCAGAAAGTCCAACTAAAAACATTGATACTTACAGAAAAGCCCAACAAATGAATGATTCCCAACTCCTGATCCCTCTCAGGCAATTTAAATAGCATGGGGAAGAGATCAGGTGTGGTCAAGTCAAGGTGGCCGCCACCTCCTGAGGCTCCACTCACAAAGAACAAGGAACATAACTGAATTTAAAGTGACAGTATAAAGTTACAAAGTCACATATGGAATCAAGAAACACAACAAATAGACAGGAAAAATAATAAATAAGTATAAGCTACACATGCCTTTGAACAAATACATTGAAATATGTTTTTGTTTTCTTCTTCTCTATATTATGTCACTCTTAATAATATTACCTTGTTTAGTATGCATTCTACATTTTTAATTTTTTTTTGTCATTGTACCAGCTGTGGGACTGCCCCACCCATTTTCAAAAGACTAGCAAATGATATGCTGGACACTGATGCATGAGGCTTCTATTGTTGTCCAGCCTCTCTTGAACAGTGTTATAGTCAGGATCTTTCTTCTGCAATATTTCTGTGTGTTTTTTGTTCCTTTTACCATTTTATTAGGGTTTCGATACATACTGAATTCATGTGTGCTCTTTAAATATTTTTCAGATTTGATTTTGTAGATGTTAATGTAGATGTTACTTCTTTTTCAACTTGTATTTCTTAGGCTGGTTGCTATGATAACTAGCTTGTACACTGCAACATGTTATGCTATTGAGGCAACCATGTGAAGGTCAGTTCTGAGGATTTTTGGGCCATGACTGGTTTGAAAATAAAAACTCTTTGTTTGGTGTGCACTTCATAGTGAATACGTGGATTCTGATTATTTAGAATCTTTGCAATAGTCATTTCAATCACGATTTTGGGGTTTTGACTCACATTGTTTCATTATGTGTGATGAAGAAGATCATAAATGAATATGAAAAATGGTCGGCCCTCCAGCTACTCCCGTTAGATAAAAACGTAAACAAGCTCACTTGTGGCATTGTTATATTTTTCGCAGAAGAAAGAAGCACACCGCCATCATCAATTTCATGCACAGAAAAAAAGTAAACAAATTAAATAACATGGAAAGGATGAAGCAAATCGTGGGTGTAAAGCAAGTGCTGCAAGCCAGTTACCTCAAAATGTATTCACTGACGTGGCAGACCAACAATGTATAAAAATAAGTGAATAAACTGTTGATTTACTTTGCTTGAGGTACATGTAGTTGACTGCGGTGGGCTGGAGTCCTGCCCAGGGTTTGTGTCCTGATGGTTGTACCATCATTGACGATAGAAGAACTGAAGCAACATGGGACTTGTCTGCATCAGTATCATTTTGGGATAATAACGGCATGATTTGAGTACAGCTATACTGAAATGCTGGTGCACATACTGAATAACATCAAAGGCAAAATGATTGCACACATATTGAATCAATCATATGATTTTTTAAATAATTTTTTAACATTTTTTCTTGTCTTTTTAAGAGATCTGCCACTCTTTGGTTTTTGTAATTTAGTACTTACTGTTGTTTTTGTTAAATAATTTTTGCCATTTTTGCTGACATTTTGTATTACTAACAATCACCACCATTGTGTATTCCCCTTGTTAGGGTAGCTCCCATGCTGCCAGAGGTTGTGATCTTTGGCTAATGATGCAATGGATTTTATACTGTATCAGTATACTGCTGCTGGATTATGTGAATTTCCCCTTGGGATTAATGAAGTATCTATCTATCTATCTATCTATCTATCTATCTATCTATCTATCTATCTATCTATCTATCTATCTATCTATCTATCTATCTATCTATCTAAAGGTCGTCCTATATGAGGTTGCAGATTCAAACTCCTTTTTGCTTTCAAAAAGTTTCTTATGCTGAAGTCAGTTTTGGTTTTTGATTTGTGCCTGGTCTTTTTAACCTTGATTTTGTCTTTCATTTTGTTTTTGGTAATATTGTGTGACTTATTTTCCAGTTACTACAAAAATATTTCTTTCTAGATTGCTAGCATAACAATTCCAAACTGGCCTGCGTGGCTGTGTGCAGGAGTGGGTCCTGTTATGCAGTGGTCCTACCCAGGGTTATCTTGTGCCCTGTGCTGATTGCTACAAAGACATCCTCCAGCTTCCATGACCATGAATTAGGCTAGTTGGCCTAGTGAAATGCATTTTGCATTGCGGCACATGCTGAAAATTATTTTCTGAGAATAGTCTCAAAGGCTACAGAACACATTTAATTGTGACTTGCAACACAAGTTAAGTATGTTTATATTCTGATTATCAGTACGAATTCCAGGGTGTCTCTCTACTATCATCCTAAGCTACAAAAGTGAGCTCAGTCGTTGCATATTTTTCACTGCACTGAAATCATTTAAAATTAAGTTGTTCCAAGGACTGGCACTATGAAGCCCCATTTCCATCAAGTCACTCCATTACTTCTGTTAGTTGTTGACCTTTTCACAGAATACTTAATTTGAGAATTAATTGTTTTGATAGTAATGCTTTGCAGTATGTTTGGCCTCTTGTATGTATCATTCAAAAATGGCTAACAAATTTTCATTTAACCTATTTGGACTTATATTTAACAGATCCTTGAGAGGTCACACTATAAGCTTTAAGTGACGTGGAATGGACTGGCACGATTAATTACAAAAGCCTTGGAGAGCACTTGCCCAAACCTCTGAAGAGCCCTTTAAAAGAACTCTGTAACTGACAGCAGGCACACAGTAACTTGTTTTGGTTGAAAAGCTTATAAGGACATGGCTTAGTAGCTTAGACTGCAGAATGTTACTTAGGCTTTAATTACTGCATGTATCATCTACATATTTGTAAAGAGTTGAATATATTTACACGGGATTTCAAGTATTTTACTCATATGGAAATTGTTCCAATTAATATTTGCTTTCCACAAACAGCATTTAACTATTTTCAAATAATCCTGCAACATATGGCATGCCATTAATTCTTCTCGGAAACAATACTCCTCAGGGTGTATTTAACTTTTTAAAATAATATTTATGTTCAGTAATATGTATTTATTTATCTTTTCATATAATATTTGCTCATAAATTTTCTTCTATTAGGTTTCAAACAGTATTTACTCTTATGGCTGTGCTAAAATGGACTCATTCTTCCAGACCTAATGAAAAATACACCACTTCATGTTTTTATTTTACAACTGGAGGATACACTTGCCCCTAACATGATGACTTCTATGCTGTTATATAAAAAGGACAAAAACACATTTTTAAAGAAAAATATAAAAATGTGAGTTAATTTCATCCGGTGCTTACTGCAGTTCCCATCATACATCCAAAACAATTCAAATATGAATCTAATTCCATGGAATGCATTATTCCCTCTCAAACTCTTCCAGGTTTCTTTAATATATTACATAACCTTTTACAATCTGTATATAAAATTCTTTTTGCGTTTGAAACGGAAATTACATATGACCACAGAACATATTATACAGTGGGATGCAAAAGTTTGGGCAACCTTGTTAATAGTCATTATTTTCCTGTATAAATCGTTGGTTGTTACGATAAAAAATGTCAGTTAAATATATCATATAGGAGACACACACAGTGATATTTGAGAAGTGAAATGAAGTTTATTGGATTTACAGAAAGTGTGCAATAATTGTTAAAAAAAAATCAGGCAGGTGCATAAATTTGGGCACCGTTGTCATTTTATTGATTCCAAAACTTTTAGAACTAATTATTGGAACTCAAATTGGCCTGGTAAGCTCAGTGACCTCTGACCTACATACACAGGTGAATCCTATAATGAGAAAGAGTATTTAAGGGGGTCAATTGTAAGTTTCCCTCCTCCTTTAATTTTCTCTGAAGAGTAGCAACATGGGGGTCACAAAACAACTCTCAAATGACCTGAAGACAAAGATTGTTCACCATCATGGTTTAGGGGAAGGATACAGAAAGCTGTCCCAGAGATTTAAGCTGTCTGTTTCCGCAGTTAGGAACATATTGAGGAAATGGAAGACCACAGGCTCAGTTCAAGTTAAGGCTCGAAGTGGCAGACCAAGAAAGATTTCAGATAGACAGAAGCGACAAATAGTGAGAGCAGTCAGAGTCAACCCACAGACAAGCACCAAAGACCTACAACATCATCTTGCAGCAGATGGAGTCACTGTGCATTGTTCAACCATTCGGCGCACTTTACACAAGGAGATGCTGTATGCGAGAGTGATGCAGAGTAAGCCTTTTCTCCACCCACAGCACAAACCGAGCCGCTTGAGGTATGCTCAAGCACATTTGGACAAGCCAGCTTCATTTTGGAATAAGGTGCTGTGGACTGATGAAACTAAAATTGAGTTATTTGGCCATAACAAGGGGCGTTATGCATGGAGGAAAAAGAACACAGCATTCCAAGAAAAACACCTGCTACCTACAGTAAAATATGGTGGTGGTTCCATCATGCTGTGGGGCTGTGTGGCCAGTGCAGGGACTGGGAATCTTGTCAAAGTTGAGGGACGCATGGATTCCACTCAGTATCAGCAGATTCTGGAGACCAATGTCCAGGAATCAGTGACAAAGCTGAAGCTGCGGGGCTGGATCTTTCAACAAGACAACGACCCGAAACACTGCTCAAAATCCACTAAGGCATTCATGCAGAGGAACAAGTACAATGTTCTGGAATGGCCATCTCAGTCCCCAGACCTGAATATAATTGAAAATCTGTGGTGTGAGTTAAAGAGAGCTGTCCATGCTCGGAAGCCATCAAACCTTAATGAACTAGAGATGTTTTGTAAAGAGGAATGGTCCAAAATACCTTCAACCACAATCCAGACTCTCATTGGAACCTACAGGAAGCGTTTAGAGGCTGTAATTTCTGCAAACGCGGATCTACTAAATATTGATTTCATTTCTTTTTTTGTGGTGCCCAAATTTATGCACCTGCCTGATTTTGTTTGAACAATTATTGCACACTTTCTGTAAATCCAATAAACTTCATTTCACTTCTCAAATATCACTGTGTGTGTCTCCTATATGATATATTTAACTGACATTTTTTATGGTAACAACCAACGATCGATTTATACAGGAAAATAATGACTATTAACAAGGTTGCCCAAACTTTTGCATCCCACTGTAATACAGGATCTAATGACTCCGTTTGTGGATGTCATTTTTATGTCATCTTTACGAATTGTTATTATTTGTGTGAGAGTTAATTTACTGATATTGAAAAGAAATTAACACAAACATGCCGATCTATACCATAGAAGTGTGCCCCGCATCGCCCTCTCCCAGCCCTCCTCTCTGGACTCCAGTGTGCAGCCGTCCGCCGCAAGGCACGTTCTGTCGGAGAGGTTTTATTTATTCATCGGTGTGACTGTCGCAGAAACTGCCACATTATAACTTTTTTTTAATTAGCAGTACTTGATAGTAGAAGAGATGAGGAAAACACCTTTGCTGTCTACTTTTTAACTGTGCCGAGCTGTAAACAATGTGAAGACTACACCACCTTCAGCGGCGAGGGGTCGTGAGAACAAAGTGGAGGCGCGGAATATTGGGCTGCTCCAGCGGGTCGAGAGCTTCGCAGTTTCGGATGGTGTCCTCTCTTCTGGCACTGTTTGTGACACTTCGAGTACCTTATCGGCTCCTGGGATAGTGGAAATCTTTGCGAATGAGTGTGATCGGCGCTATCGAAGCAAAAGTCTCTTTGTAAATTGCGCTGCACGACTACTTACTGTCCCTTAAGGTGAGTTCAGGTCACTAAAACTGCAACATTCAAGGTTGCTTTTGTGATGAATTCTTTTAAGAAGATGGAGGATTTACATCTAGGAAGATATACCGACCTCTTCATGTTAAGTTTTGGACCTGGGAATTGTTTGGACCTTCTGCCCGTTAAGCACGGAAGGGCAGCGTCCATATTTCTCAGAAGAATTTTTCTCTTAAATCACAGGCACGTAGTGCAAGGTTGTCAAGCAGAAATTTGCAGGATCGCATAGAAAATGTAACTTCTGTACCACAGCGGTTGTGTAGCGCCTTTCACAAAGGATCTGCTACCGAGAGATGATCCAAATACATTTAAGTTGCTGTTAGTGCTACTTACCTGTTGTGTTATAGCGCCTTTAAAATGTATTTTACCCGAAAGTATTCCAGTACTGCTCAATATATCTTTACTTCTTACATGTTAATGTTTTACTGTTTAATAATTTATATACTACATTTTCATTTTTCCCTTGCACTCAGCGAGTGAAGCTACTGGGTATTCAGCTAGTCACATATAAAATTGTATTGTATGGTTCTGGTGCTGTTCAGAGAAAAGGAGCCCAAGAAAAGTGGAGGCAGTGAGATATAATTTGAGTCATTAAGCTTTGGACCACATTACACTGTATTATAATATTATTAACTTGATTAAACTACTCACTGTTGCCCAGGTTTCTTATATCTAGAACATCAGCATCTGTGGAAAAGTGAAAATGAGAAAATAACATATTTAACTTAGATTAGTGATATTTAATTTACAAATTCATATAGTGTATCATTTTGTTCTTCTATATTAAGTACACTCATGGATTATTTTAATATGGGTAATTAATTAATCTAATGCTGGGCGATAAACTATATATTTGGCTCTCCCCTCCAGTGCATAATTGTATAAACGTTTTGGCATGTCCACTCTGGAGCAAGCAACATATAGCTGACCCTGTAAAAAGCAAGGACTTTCTAAGTTAATGTCTGCCACCCTTGAGTCTTACTTATATTCGGAGCAAATGAAAGTAGTGCTGGATATTGCAGTCGCTTAAAATAGAAGGCATGTTGGAGAGTTTCATAGAAATGGAATGAATGCATCTTTCCTTTAGTATTGCTAGTTGTTGCTTGGCGCGAGTTTCTTCACACATAGCCTTGTTCATATGCATAATTTTTGTAGGTTGATATTATATAGTAGAATTATCCATGATGCAATTTTCAAAATTAAATTCTGTGGTGGCATTCCAGCAGGTTACAAGGAATTCCAATGCAACTCAGTGGGTTAAAATATAGCTTGCTCACTGTCTATGACAATACCAATAGATTTGTACTGTATGTTATGGAAGCCAGGAATAGTATCCTTTTTCTAGACATTGATTTTATTAATGCCTTAATTTTAAGGAATTGAAATAAAACACATTTTTAACATTTTTTTTGGGGATGGTGCGAAGAAAAAAACACTTGACTGAAGAATCGTTTCATGAAACAATTTGTCAAAAAAGATTCAATAGGTTATGACCCTTGATACAGTACCTACATTTCTCACATGTTAAAAGTTTGTTCTGCCATTTTGGATCCACCATTTTATATTCTGAAAAAATAAGAATAAAAAAATCAGATTTGTATCTGTGACCCAGAAAACCAGTAGGTACCTTACAGTTCTGCTGGTGCTTAGTCCATGGAAAAGACCTTATCACTCTTCTCGGTTTGGTGATCTGCAATGGCTCAAATCACAGCATATGTCTTTTATCCTTGACTTGGTAATAAAACAAATCTGAATGCTTCTTGCCCAAACCGCCAAAGGTTCTGCTTTTCCGTAGACTGATAAACAACTAATCTTCTTCTTCTTTCCGCTACTCACATTAGGGTTTGCCAGAGCAGATCATCTTTTTCCATATCTTTCTGTCCTGTAGTTCTTGCTCTGTCACACCCTCCACCTCTAATGAAGGACACTTAATAAATAGTACAGGAACATAATTGTCTTCTTAAACAATTTGAAAGAACAAGGGTGTACTTACATTTACAAATTTGTGTGCCTATTTTGAATAAAAATTAAAAAAATAAAATTTCTAATTTATTTTTGTCATTTGAGGTTAGATTTATCTCATTTTATGACCTGATGATTGCTAGTGATGACATGGTATGTAAAACCATAGAATTAAAAGAGAGTGTTCTTTTTTTACTTTATTGTGCAAAAAGTGGTAAAATAATTTATTTAATGCACCAAATTATGAATGTGTTAAACAATTGCTATCAGTGAGAGAGATACAAAAGTTAAATGGTTCAAAAAATTTCAAACAATATTAAATTTTCAGAGATTAAAGCACTCAGAGAAGACATTCATATTCCTAAGGAGAAACATGCCGACTACTAACATGCATTGATAGATCAATTAATTCATTCTTCGGTTACATGGTGGCCACTTTATTGAGGTTTGTTTTTAATTAGCTTTTAAAAAATTAAATTAGCAACTTCCTAAATCAAAGTGTAGCCTGAAAGCCGACACAAAATGTTCTCTCATGAAGTAAACAAAACACAACTACTATGTCTATTGTATAATTAGAGAGTTTTCTCCAAATAAACTGCTCTCTCGACTCAGTCCACAATCAGAGAGTTTCTCAGGTTTGGACTCTCAGGTGAAGTACTCATCTCATGCGCTGACTGACAGGCAAACAATGTTAGTGTTAGTTCTCATCACATCACTCAAGTTTTTGGGATCCAACCATTCATTTACTGAGCCATGTGAAGATTGAGTCTAACCCGACAGCTTTGGGGGCAATCTGCAGTAATGCATCTCTTCATCTCAACACACGCCTACACTGGAGCAGTTTAGAGCAACTAATCAATCTGACCATACACAACTCTGGCTTGCTGTAGGAATCAGAACTCCTCCACAGGAGCACCTTGCAAAATCCATAAAAAAAGTAACCCAACAGCACCCTGGTGGTGAAGGAGATCAGTGCTAACCACACTATTATTAATTTTTAGAACATAAAGTGTTATTTTTTTCTTAGTTTTAGTTCTGTTTTTTGTATTGAATTTCTTTTGAATTTTGTACTTAAATGTAATGAAAACATTCTAAACTGTTTTTTAATTGTTTTCATTTCATGTTTTATGATTTTATTTTTGCAAACCTATGACATATAAAATGCATGTTCAGACATCCATTATCCAACCCAGGGTCACGGGGGTCTGCTGGAGCCAATCCCAGCTGACACAGGGCGCAAGGCAGCAAACAAACCCCAGGCAGGGTGCCAGCCCACCGCAGGGCGTGTACACACACACTCTAGGGACAATTTAGAATTGCCAATGCACCTAAACTGGATGTCTTTGGACTGTGGGAGGAAACCGGAGCACTCGGAGGAAGCCCACGCAGACAAGGGAAAAACATGCAAACTCCACACAGGGAGGACCCGGGAAGCGAACCCGAGTCTCCTAACTGTGAGGCAGCAGTGCTACCCACTGCGACACCGTGCCGCCCCATGTTCAGACAAATTTGTATCTGTTGTTAACAAATTTTTGTGACTATTTCCATTAAACAATCTATGCTGTAATATGTGGGGTGCAGTTTTGCAGTCAACATGCACAGGCAGTGCAGTGCTGTGCAGTGAAGTGGCTGAATCTCAAGGATGGTGATCCAGTCCTTCCTTGTGTGATCCTCCACACCTCACCTAACCTACCTGGCTCCAAACACAAAAGATTCATTTAAACAATTACACTGTGTCTTGAAGTGTAAAAGGTTTTTGGATTGGCCTTTATCATAAGGTGCTTTATAAAATAAAGGTCAGTACTAAGCACTGAAACACCTCGGTCTGCTTGTCTGATGGCTCAGTCAGTCCTCCACCTCTTTTTGTCTCCTCCTGAAGAGCTGGGAATTTGAAGTGCTTTAGAAATTGTCAAGGATATTTGCATGAAGTTATAGATAGATAGACAAACAGACAGACAGACAGACAGACAGATAGATAGATAGATAGATACTTTATTAATCTTTATTAATCCCAAGGGAAATTCACATAATTCAGCAGCAGTATACTGATACAAAAAACAATATTAAATTAAAGAGTAATAAAAATGCATGTAAAAGCAGACAATAACTGAATAATGTTAGCATTTACTTCCCCGGGTGGAATTGAAGAGTCGCATAGTGTGGGGGAGGAACGATATTCTCAGTCTGTCAGTGGAGCAGGACAGTGACAGCAGTCTGTCACTGAAGCTACTCCTCTGTCTGGAGATGACACTGTTCAGTGTATACAGTGAATTCTCCATGATTGACAGGAGTTTGCTTAGCGCCCGTCGCTCTGCTACAGATGTTAAACTGTCCAACTTTATTCCTACAACAGAGCCTGCCTTCATAACAAGTTTGTCCAGGCATGAGATGTCCTTCTTCTTTATTCTGCCTCCCCAGCACACCACAGCGTAGAAGTGGGCAATAGCCACAACCATCTGGTAGAACATCTGCAGCATCTTATTGCAGATGTTGAAGGACGGCAGCATTCTAAGGAAGTATAGTTGGCTCTGACCTTTCTTACACAGAGCATCAGTATTGGCAGTCCAGTCCAATTTATCATCCAGCTGCACTCCCAGGTATTTATAGGTCTGCACCCTCTGCACACAGTCTCCTCTGATGGTCACGGGCCATGAGGGGCCTGGGCCTCCTAAAATCCACCACCAGTTCCTTGGTCTTGCTGGTGTTCAGGTGTAAGTGGTTTGAGTCGCACCATTTAACAAAGTCTTTGATTAGCTTCCTGTTCTCCTCCTCCTGCCCACTCCTGATTCAGCCCACAATAGCAGTGTCGTCAGTGAACTTTTGCACGTGGCAGGACTTGTATTGGAAGTCTGATGTATATAGGCTGAACAGAACCGGAGAAAGTACAGTCCCCTGTGGCACTCCCGTGTTGCTGACCACAATGTTAGACCTGCAGTTCCCGAGACGCACATGCTGAGGTCTGTCTTTAAGATAGTCCACGATCCATGCCACCAGGTGTGAATCTACTCCCATCTCAGTCAGCTTGTCCCTAAGGAGCAGAGGTTGGATGGTGTTGAAGGTGCTAGAGAAGTCCAAAAACATAGTTCTTACAGCACCACTGCCTCTGTCCAAGTGGGAGAGGGATCGGTGTAGCATATAGATGATGGCATCCTCCGCTCCCACCTTCTCCTGGTATGCAAACTGCAGAGGGTCGAGGGCGTGGTAGGCCTGTGGCCTCAGGTGGTGAAGCAGCAGCCGCTCCATGGTCTTCATCACATGTGACGTCAGAGCAACAGGCCGGAAGTCATTCAGCTCACTAGGACGTGATACCTTTGGGACAGGAGTGATACAAGATGTTTTCCAAAGCCTCGGGACTCTCCCTGTTCCAGGCTCAGGTTGAAGATGTGCTGTAGAGGACTCCCCAGTTCCTGTGCACAGGCCTTCAGCAGTCGTGGCGATATTCCATCTGGACCCGCTGCTTTGCTGGCACAAAGTCTCCTCAGCTCTCTGCTCACCTATGCTGCTGTAATTGTGGGTGGGGATGTCTCTCCTATGCTGGTATCAGTAGAAGGATGGTTGGAGGATTCAGTACTCCGAGGTGAGAGTGGGTTAGGGTGGTCAAACCTGTTAAAGAAGTTGTTCGTTTGGTCTCTCTCGATGGTGGCACGCTGCTTCGAGCTGCAGCCAGTGATGATCTTCATCCCATCCCACACTTCCTTCATGCTGTTATTCTGCAACTTCTGCTCCAGCTTTCTCCTGTACTGCTCCTTCGATGCCCTGAGCTGGACTTGGAGTTCCTTCTGCACGCGCTTGAGCTCATGCTGCTCACCACCTTTAAAAGCCCTTTTCTTCTGGTTCAAAAGGCCCTTGATGTCACTTGTAATCCATGGCTTGTTGTTAGCATAGCAGCGTACTGTTCTTACTGGAACTACAATGTCCATACAGAAGTTGATGTAATCAGTTGTGCAGTCAACATCCTCTTCAATGTTCTCATTATGTGACCCCTGCAGGATATCCCAGTCTGTAGTTCCAAAGCAGTCTCAGAGCCTGCTCTACCTCAGGGGACCACTTCCTGAATGAGCCTGTGGTTGTAGGTAGCACCTTTACTCTTGGTTTGTAGTGAGGCTGAAGCAGAACCAGGTTATGATCTGCTTTCCCAAGCGCAGGCAGCGGGGTGGCGCTGTATGCGTCTTTAATGTTTGCATATAGTAGGTCAATAGTCCTATTTCCCTGGGTGTTACAATCCACATACTGGGAGAAGGCAGGTAATGTTTCGTCCAGCGTTACATGGTTAAAGTCTCCAGTGATTAGCACAAGCACCTCAGGGTGCTGCATTTGTAACTTAGCAACTGCAGAATGGATGACGTCACCCGCTATCTCCGCGTTCGGCCGAGGAGGGATGTAAACAATAACAACAATGACGTGTCCAAACTCTCTGGGCAAGTAATAGGGACGCAAACTTACAACCAACAGTTCGATGTCCCTGCAGCAAGTGGAGATTTTAACGTTTACATGTCCTGAGTTGCACCACCTTGTATTGACGTAGAGAGCGAGTCCTCCTCCTTTCTTCTTCCCATTGATATTTGCGTCTCTGTCCGCTCTAACTGTGCTAAACACGGGTAGCTCCACGTTAGTATCTGCGATGATAGTTGTTAGCCATATTTCAGTAAAACACAGCAAGCTGCATTCTCTGTAGGTTTTGACATTTTCCACCAGCACAGCCAGTTCATCGATCTTATTTGGTAGTGAGTTCACATTTCCCAGGATCGCAGAAGGCACCGAAGGTTTATAGCGCCACTTTCTCGCAAGCCACTTGGCTTTTATCTTAGCGCCAGCTCGGCTGCCCCGATATCGTCTTCTTACCTTGTCAGGTAAATAGGGAACCACACCAGCGTTAGCATTTCTTCTCAGTGCTTGAAGCTGACTACTTGAATAGGCGAGCCTCGGCGTGTAAAAATCCATGTCACGTAGTAAAAGTAGTAATAAGTGTCCAGGGAGCGATTCCACATAAAAGAAAGTGGTAGAAATTATCAGTGAAATAGAGGCGCCGGATATAGATACTTCAAATGTTTAGAACATTAGAAATATATAAATGAGAACAGGCCACTCAGCCCAACAAAACTCACCAGTATTATACACTTAATTGTTCTAAAATAATTTCAGGTCTACTTACTGTATGATTCAGTTACACAAAACATGGTTTTAATAATGGTCGCATTATTTTTAATTCATTTGAAACCAAGGTTTAGAAAATTCCTTTAATTTTTTTTATCCCATAACAAATGTCACTCTAAGGTGTACATACAGTCCCTATAAAAAGTATTCTTCACCTTGGAGGTTTTCACATTTTTTTGTTAAACAGCATTGAATCACAATGGATTTAATTTGGTTTTTCGACACTGATCAGCAGAAAAAGACTCTTTAATGTTAAAGTGAAAACAGACCTCTATAAAGTGGTCTAAATTAATTAAAAATGAAATACAAGTATAAAACACACAATAATCAGCCACATAAGTTTTCACCCCCTTTAATATGGCACAGCTAAATCCTCACTGGAGCAGCCGCTTAGCTTTACAGGTCACAGAACAAGTTAAATGAAGATCACCTGCCTGGAATTTCATTTTATTGTAGTATATCTGCACCTTATCTGGAAGGTCCAGCTTCTGGTGAGTCAATATGGTGGCCAAACCTACACAATGAAGACAAAAGAACATTCCCAGCAACTCCATGGAAAGGCGATTAAAAAACATAAGTCAGGGAATGGAAGCAACAAAATATCCAAGTCTCTGAATATCTCATGGAACGCAATTAAATCAACCATTAACTCTTAACTACTCAAACTATTTCTCACCTTATAAGTACTCGCATGGTGTACTTTATGCACCAGTGTTAAAATGGTTATTTATTTGAACGCTGTGAGTTTGTAATATAAAATATTGCAATGTACATGATTTAAATGTAATTTAATGCCATATTACTGAATAGTATGACACAGTCCAGGACAACTTGAACATAAACTCAATCCATTTCTCCAGTGCACATTCATCTCCGGTCACACTTTTATCCACTGCCAGATTTCCTTATGGATCACATTTCACTTCAGCTGTTGAATGTTCTTTGCAGACAAAGTTATTGCAAGAAGAACATCTCATCGTTGTTATACATATTTACGTACACACGCAGTGTACCAAATGCACCATATGGAACTTGTGACTGTGTATCCACTCATAACACCCGCTGGGGGCACACTGGAGGGAAACCATTGCAACACTATACTTGTAGTAAATCAAGCTGAGGATAGATGGCCGACGCTGTCAGTATGTTCAAGTAAAAGGATGTTGGACAAAAATAATTGAGACTGGTGTATAAAATACGCCAGTGCGAGTAGTTAAGGGTTAAGAAAAAGTATGGCACAGATCTAGCTCTGCCCAAAGCCGGCTGTCCACAAAAACTAGAAGAAAACTAGCGATGGAGGCCACCAGCAGACCTATGAGAACTTTGAAGGAGTAAGTTGAAACTGGATATACTGTGCATACAATTGCCAGGTTGCCTCAAAAACAGTCACAGCTTTATGAGATAATTGAAAGAAGAAAGTCAGGTGGGAGTAGGCTCTATTGAGCTTTTTGGCCATCAGCCTAAATGCTATATTTGAACAGTCCCCACCATGAACAATTGTATTGTGGGGATGCTTCTCTGCAGCAGGCCATGAAGGCTTATGAGGGTAGAGGGTAAAATGAGTGTAGCAAAGCAGAGTGAAGCCCTGGCTGAGAACCTTGATAGAGTCTGCCATAAACCTGCACCTTGAAAGATTTGTTTTGCAGCTCACCAGCGTGTCACCTCATATTCTTCTTAGATTTCAGCAGTGCTTGTCTATCATACTTAAGTACAAACATTTGAATAAAAGCCTGTACTGTTCACCCATTGCCTTTTTCTTAATTGCATTCAGTAGTACTGCTTTAGAAGATGTGCCCTTGGTGATTAGCAATGTGATCCACCTTTTCTGCTGAAATAAACAACAAAACAGAAGAGCAGGAATCAAAACTCATTGTCGCTTTGGCACATACAATTCTTCCGTCTTTTGGTCTCCTCTTTTCCTCTCTGGTATTCAGCTATTTTCTTTTGTGGACTGAGATTGCTCTGGGCATAGGTTCAGACATTATTGTCTACATTATTCAGTTTTCTTTTTGTTTTCCTCAGTTTATTTTGTTTTTTGCTTAGTGTTATTTAATTGCAGGTGCTTTATACAGTTCAAAACACGTGCCCTGCAGCTCCTGTCACTGCAATAAAATGCCTTGAACTTAGCGTTAGCTTTCATGTTATATGCTGTGGTTGATAAAAGATGAGGACTCGCAGCTACACACTTCGCTTAACCATGTGATATAATTAATCATCACAAGCTTATTATTTTTTGCACTTCCATTGTATGTAGGTTGATAAAGATGCTTTTTTTTTTCTTTTTTTTAGTGTCAAACTATTAGCTGAACAATGCAACCTGGGATATTATTTTCCTGGTGTCCTACTTTATTATACAAAGATCAGCACTAATGGGAACTAGAAGAACTAACTACATCAGGTCTTTTGTGCCCTAATTTTCTTTTTACCCTCTCCAAATTGGATTTTTAATTTATTATTCATATATTGCTCTTTCATGTTATTTTGTTCAAACTCATCTTCAGGCACAGAGTGATTGCAAATCTCCCTCAAACCACTGTGAGTCAAGATTCAACTTTTGGTCTGAAATGGTGGGCATTATTGGTCATCAGTTTCTTGCTCTGGGCTGCATAAGTTGAGTTTATTGTTTATTTTTGTTACTATTTTTAAAAGGATGCGCTTTAATTATACAGTTAATAAGCTTAGAAACATCCTATAATTACTGTAGGTGTAGTTTGGCAATTGTAAGTGAATAAAATACTATATACAAGTAGACTGACGGCTTATATTTTTTTGGGCAAGTTCTGTAGTACCTTGCAGTTTCTTCACAGCCATGTTTCGTACATTACACATTGTCTACATTAGACGGTCTTAATTGAAAACATCAAGGACAATGGAAAATGGGGATTCAGACAGCACTGAAGAAAGTGAAATAGAAACCATTCCTAAATAAATTCAGTATTACCGAGTTGCTTAACACATATAAATAAAATTAATTGCTGCTAATGAAAATAAAGAGATTATCTAATGCCCTGCTTAAAACAATTTACAGTGGATGATGCAACAGGAGTGTTTCATTCAGCAATTCATTTCTGACTTTTGGAAAAAATTAGGTGTAGAAAAAGGACAATAGACAATAAAAATGTTTTGTTTTTTGAGAGAAGGCATAACAAGAAGATGCAGGGGCATTTAGGGGTGTTGGGTGGTCTTTTGGCCTTGGAACCTATATTTTTCTCCAGCATTGCAGCAGTTAAAATTTTTATTTTCTTCTCCAGCCTGATGATTGGTCTCTGATTTTTACCAGTATAACTATTAGAGAGTTAAAAAATATTTTGAGTTATGAGAAATTTCTTTTGGAACACTTCTTTTTTAATGCAAATTTATTTTATTTTATTGCTTATCTTTTTTATTTCTAATTGTAATTCATTCTGTTACATCTTATAAGCAGTTTGAGCTACAGTTTTCTGTATGCAAATGTGCTTGAAAATATAAATCAAGGTCATTCTAGCCATGTTTCTTCAATGTTTCAAAAATTGTACAGCTAAGGTCCAAGAATTGAGTATACAGTGGCTTAACATTTTTAATTTTTTTATGTTGCAGCCTTGTGGTAAAATCATTTAAATTCTGAAATCAGGATTTTACAATTTGTTTGCTAATCTTATATATAAATGTCTATGCGTGGAAGTGAGAGGTGGGGTCGGGGTAAGGGCGCCACCTCCAAGAATACACAAGCAAGGCCTGCACGTCGGCAAAATGAAACCTCTGAAGAAAGAGTAAGTTGCTTAGCGGCTAATACAGAAGCAAGGCGAATACATCAGCAAAACTGTATCCTTTTTACCTTTCCTCCCGCTGCTAATACACTAGCGATTCAAGCACGTCGGCAAACGGAACCTCCGACGAGAGAGATGCCCAGAGTAGTTCCTTTCAATTACCTGACATCTCTACATTTTAAAATATATATATATATACTGTAAGTAAGTTATACATGCATAAACACACAAACACCAACATACAAACATAAAATAACTAATAACTACGACATATATGCACAAGAATAAAATTATGTGAATAGAAAGATTTAAATACTCAAACCCCAAAGTTAAAGCCAATTGAATAAAAGTGCTTTTTTAGTACAATTATAAATTGTGGGAGCTGAAATATTGCAAGGAGCAAACGGTTCCACAGTTTAGCACCAAGCACCACAACGGCACAATCTCCCTTCATCTTTAACCGTGCATTTGAGACAGTAAACAATAGCTGATCTGAGGACCTCAGCTGCCTGGCAGACAAATATGAATTGGAAAAATCAGCTAAGTATGGTGGAGCTAACCCATGTAAGGCTTTAAACACAAACACTAGGATCTTAAAATTCACCCATTAACTAATAGGGAGCCAATGAAAATAGGCCAGCATCACGAGAAGCTGCCAATGAGACATACAGGATATCCTGACATATAAGGCATTACAATAATCCAGAAGAGATATGACAAAAGCATGAATGAGCTTCTATATGTGAAATAAATGAGAAAAATGGCTTGACTTTATTAATCGAGCTGAGGTAGAAAAGACTACTTTCTACCTCAGCATTTATCTGTTTGTAAATTTAAAATCTGAATCCAAAATCACCCTGAGATTTTTATCACATGTCTTTAAGTACCAGACCCAATGTGCTACTTATATTTTGGGGTTGACCAAACAGAATGACTTCAGTTTCAGTAAGGTATCATCCGTTGATTTATATCATCTAAGCAGTTAAATAGCTTTGTTACGGTCTCCATTTCACTCAGTTGCAATGGAAAATAAATTTGGGTATCGTCAGCATAATAAGGACACAGGATATTATTCTTGTTTAGTATAGAGCAGAGCAGTAATATATATAAAAAAAGAGGACCAGACCTAAGACAGATGCCCGGTGTACCCCACTAATCTGCACCTTACTTAAATCTGACCACATATTTTGGTAAATGCTAATGGCAGTCCAGGGTCTAATAATTGAATATTTACCTAAAAATGCTATTAAGATTGGTTGACTACATACTTGTACCTACTACAGATTTAATTTTTTTCTCTGTTGTTCTCTCTCTCTTATCCTTTTGTATTATTATGTTTTGGCTTTTTCAGACAGCAGGGAATTATAACAAATATTTAAAAGTAGTGTACATAATAAAGACCCCATCTTCAATACACTTCAGAATTGGGCTTTCATAAAAAATAGCAGTGTATTTTTTCATACATTCAAGAAAAGAAAAAAGCTTTTACATTTTGAGAGAATATTGTGAAAAACAGGGTTCAGCTCTAAGACACTGCTTATTTTAAAATCTGCCTGTAGAGGTTGTTGGCTAAATGGAAGGAGCATATTCTTTTTTTTAAAATACTGATGCTAATGTGATGGTTAGAAAAAAAAAGTGAAATGTTCATTTTAAGAAAAATGTCTGTGATTTTGACTCTTCATGAAAGTTCAATAGCATTAAGAATTGCTAAGGGAGTTCTGAAAGGTGAGCTGGAGCAGAAACAACTCAAGGGAGAAAGGTGTCATGGGACCGGCAACTCACATGATGGCAAACTATCATTTTCTCATGTAGGGAATTAAAAACTGGCAGGCGTTTCTCTTGGCAGTGATAAAAAGTATTAGGAAGCACTGATTAAAACAATCTTGACTTGTAATTTTGTAATCAGTGTTGTTTGTTTTCATAAATAGAATCATTCACATTCTGCTCCAATCAGCACAGTCCCATGGAATCCAATGTATAAAATCCCAGAGTGCTTAAATAAACCCAGCCTGCAGTTATTTTGAACTTCAACAAATACTTGTTCAAAGCCAAGACTAGGAGGACTGCCTGTGGGTGAAAGGAAATGAAGTCAAACACAGTGGCAGGAAAGAGGATAATCTCTTTTCAGAGCAGTCACATCTATGAGAATTTAAAGAATTTCTACCCTGTATGACATTTGATGGGGATTATAGAAATAATGATTCTCATAAAAAAAGTAAAATGACAACAACAACAACAAGTTCTTCAGATTTTGTAATGCTTTCGGAAGAAAACTCAAACACCGCCTTTAGCTGTACTGAGGAGTTATGGGATTTGTAGTTTTCATCCAGCAGAATGCAGCAACATTTTTACAAGAAGGCTATCTGAATTATACTGTGTAACAAGACCTGAGCAAGACTTTGCAAAAATCAGTGACAGCAGTGCATGGAATTGGTCACTTCTAACTCCTAAGTATGTTTTTTTATTGTTAATAAGATTGACAAATTACCACTCACACCAACGCATAAGACTACCTGTAAAAAATCATTTTGTTGATAAAAATACATTAACAGAATACACCACCCAAAAATGATATTTTTAATATGTTACTGTATATACCCCATTTAGTTTGCAGAATTTTTTTTAATCTCATGTTTTCATGCAGCGTGGAGATTCCAAAGTTTCTGATATGACAGGCATCTATGGAAACCAATGCAGCATAACAGAAAACAATATTAAAACCGTCAATGAAAAAATCTCACATTACTAGTGTCGTATAATCTGCATGTCAAGTCATCCAGTGTTATGCTCACAATATCTAACACATTCATTATTGCTAAAATATTGTTAAACAGGCCAGTTCTGGTTAACTAAAATGAAACATGCTCAGATGCACATGAGTTTTTGAATTGAAGACCCACCCTGTCCTCATTCATTGGTCATTAGTCAAGCTCAGTTCATTGAATAACATTGCGCTTCACGTTATATCAATATTGGAAAGTGCACAGAAAGATTTGTACAACTAAAGATTAAAACTTAAAGAAAACATTATCTGGAGGAGAATATCCCTCAAACATTTGCAAATCCAAGATGTTTTAACAAGCAGAAGCCCATGCAGCTGCACAGATTGCCACTAAATAGCTGAAAAGGACAACAGTCATGGAACTAAATATGAATGTAATGATGGGAGGCAGGACAAAAACTCAAATGCTCTTTCGCATCTGAGCGCGTTCAATGTGCATTTGTGTGAGAGTTTCCAGCAATATGTTAGTAAAAATACAAGTGTTTGGCACATTTTGACCATACAGCTGGATGACTTGACAAGTGAATTCTGCAACATGAGTCACATGGGATTTTTACATGGGCTTTTTGATGGCATTTGCTGTTGACAAGCGATGGCCACTATAGTTACCTATTATATCAGAAACTTTGCTATCTTCGTTCTGCATGTCTGAATGAATAAGCTGTTAGTGGACTTGACTCCTGACCTGTGAATGGATGGAAGAGGGTCTTCAGTTCAAATTGGGTGCATCTGGGCATGTTTCATCTTCATTCACAAGAGTGTTTTCCAGAAGTGGTTAATTTAGCAATATTGTATTAAAAATACATGTGTTTGGAATGTTGTGTGTGAATGACTGAATGATTTGACATGTGGATTATGCGAAACAAGTGATGTGAGATTTACATTTTTTTTTTTTTTTATATGAGCTTTTTGATGGCATTTGCTGTTGACAAGTGATGATCACTGTAGATGCCTATTCTATCAGAAATGCTGTTATCTTCATTCTGCATGAAAACATGAAATTATAAACTTTTCTCAACCATCGCTACAGACTACTTGGGGTAAATAATATATAAAAAATACATTAGGGTGAAGTGTTCGTTTAAAGTCACAGACAGTGTAAAAGAAAATAAAAGACTTGAAAATTACAGCATATTGCTATTTTTTCAAATTACTGACTTTATTATATTAAGACGATGGTATCTTTGCTCATTTTCAAAATGAACCGGTCATGCAATTTCAAAAGAGGCAGACTTTGGTAAGAATAAGGAGATGGAGTTCACTGGAGCTGAAGCGTGCTTTAACAGTTTGACAATATAATAATAAAGTAGTAATAATATTGTATCCTTACATTAGAGCAAAAAGATATACTATATACTGTACTACATTTGAGATTTACTCAAAGTGAAACAAATTTGAGAATGTGTTATGTGCGCTTTTGTTTTATTGCATTATTAACATTTTATTTCAGTTTGTTATCATTATTATGATGAAGTCATTGTCAGGAATGCATTAACACCTACTGTACCACTTGATGATTCTGTTTTGTTGAGTTATGTTAACATTATTACATAATAATAATATAAAAGTGAGAATTAAACAGATATTGGATAGAGAAGACAAGTGGTTTGAGAGAGGGGTGAGGGAAGCTTTGCATGTGCGGGAGGAATAGTAATTGGGCATTAAAAAGTTGGTACGACACTGGGAAAATTGCATCACAAATGACTATGTGGAAAAGTGATTTGTGAAATTCCTAAAAAATAGAGTTAAAAAAAAGTGTGGAAACTTTTTGAACATCCCTCGCAGTTTTGACCATTCAAGCAAAAGCAGTGAAGAATTTAGACTTTTTTTATTGATTTTAATATTTTGTGTATTTTATTGTTTTAAGCTAATCTTTTTCATTTTTTTTTCAAAATAACATGTTGCTTATTTGTTTAGTTAATTTAATATTTTGTCCATTTTTTCAAGGATGCACTGTATCATGAAGCCTGTTTCACAATATGTATTGCATGTGGATTAAGTGCATCGTAGAATACATTTGCATTTATATTTATTTGCTTTGCCTGGTAAGAATATATAGGGAGCGGCAAAACTGTGTCTTGCCTCAGACAGCATTATTTAAACATGTGGCCCTGCCTACTGACATGGCACATTGCCGAACAGTAGGACACAAGCCTGTGTGATGGGTGACATCGCCATGATTGCACTTTATAAGAAGAAGGAGCCCAACTTTGATTAAATGGAAACACACAAATGGGAGACTTAGCATGTGAACAATCCATAAAAACAAAATTGCTTGGGACAGACTTTTCAAGTTTTGTGGTTTTGAACCCATAATAATGATTATATTTTTGTGTACCCACTCTCTCAAACTTCCATGGCTACACTCCTGATATTTAGTAAAATAGAAAAATCCTGAAAAATCTGTGCTGCTCACTACAAAATTTGTTCTGTGGAACCTGTTTATTCTACCTAAGGTGTTAAAAGTTTCATACAATTAAAGCTTTTCAGTGAAAATTATTATTTCATTCCACTAATTATTTTTTTCTAAATTAATACACATTTAAGGTTTAACCTAATTTTTATTTATGAAAATTAAAAATATCCTCATTGAATCGACTGAATATACTAGTTGTCTTCTCAATAAGGAATGAGGCTGGAAGTGACAACTCTGAAGAGGCCTTGGCTCAATTGGCCCCAATTCTAAACTTGGAGTAATGTCCCCCAGTCCTTAAGCAATTTTAGAGAAAAGATCGGATTGTAAAATTTGAAAGCTCATCCCGGATGCATGTGAGACTGTACATTACTACAGGTTAATTATAAACAAAGATCTGTACTTGACAGGTCAGCCTAACAGGCGTCTGTCAGGGACAACAAAATCATTATATAGTAACAAACATATAAATGTTATTTACATTCCCAAAAGTAAACTGAAGAGTCCAATATAACCCCACAATTTCATGCAGTCAAAATATAGTGATCATCTTTAAACTTTGACTCATGTTTAATGTGTTGATGTCAGTGTACAGTATGTAGAAAACGCTATATCATCTTCTCCTCAATGCACCACGTCACAGAGCTATTTCAAACAGGCCATCAACTCTAGATAACTTTTAAGCCAAGAGTGTCATAAATCAGTTTATATACTGTATGGTAGTGAACAGCTGACAATGATATTTTCCCTGTATTGATGTAAGTTTTATTGTAGGCACATTCGGGAATTACTTATACTTTAACTTTTAATTAAATCAGCTTTTGGCACAGAATGCAAGCCTTAGATTTACAAACCTGTGCCCATGTTTATCAAGTGTCTCAGAATACGAAGAAGGTTCTAACTGGCTCAATAATCACAAAGTTATACACATTTGGTCCTACTACAGGGTGGCGCAGGTTAATGGGAAATTTTTAATGGACGTTCAATGCACGATAAAACACATTACAAAACACATTTAATGATGAAATGTATTGTACTGGATATGCAATTAATGACGGTAATCAATATTTATTCAATATTCATTTTATATTTTGAAGAAAACATCATGAAGGTGTTGTCCATTTCTCTTAGACAGCCTTGCACCCTGACAGCCTGCTGTGGAAACTGTGCACCGCTCGACATAACATGTCAAGAAGAATCCCAGCGATTTCCGCATCAATCCTCCTTTTCAGTTCAGCAATAGTTGCAGGATGTGTGCTGTACACTTGGCTTTTAAGATGTACCCACAGAAAATGTCACAAGCAGTGAGATTTGGAGATCTAGAAGGCCATGGAATGTCACCTTTGTGTAAAATGACGTACCTTCCAAACAATCGTCGAATAGCTGCCATCGATTGTCCACCTGGGAACTTCTCTTTTAAGGCTGAACCCATTTCTTCAAAATTACGCATACAATCATGACATTTTAACTGGTAATGATGCTGAAATTTCCTTTGCGCAGCAGTCACACTATCACCATTCTTATAAGAGGTTTTCACAGCGAATGCTCATTGTGAAAATCTTGTATACCATGTGATCACTCCATCAATGCTCTGTCAGCCAAAATTAAAGTGTTGGTACTACTACATTTTTTTCCCACAGGGAAAATGCAGCTTTGCAATAGAGATAAATTGGGCATGTCACAACAAACCTTTTTTTAAAAGTTTGCCCCAGATATGAAGATTTATAAATTTTCCCACCAATCCGTGTGAGATAATTTTAAAGCAAGCTGCATTATTGTAAATCACTGGTTTTCCTTGAGCTTTTGGTGTGATAGACAGCATGCACATAAAGACCACTTCCCCAAATGTGATATCACAGTATCAACCCACAGGTGGTCATGGATGCACAGTGCAGCCAGCATATTATCCTGAAGATAACCAGAGCTGGATTGGTGAATGACAACACTATGTCAACACTATGTCATACAAGTATACTGAGTTCTGAGTAGAAGAGTAAAAGATCAGGGTGGATCACAGGGAATGATTGGAAACACTGAAATAGTGAACGCAGCTCCAGAAACAGCACCGGAATTGCAGTGGCTAGTTTCAGTAACTGTTACTGTATGAGTCACCTTCTGTGGCCATAACAGAGGGAAGGTGATTCTAACGAAAGAATGGCTGCGAGTCATTCATTGTTAAATAAGCCTGCCAGTCATCAGGCTTTACTCTCATTCGTTGTGTGTCTCTTGGGCTTCCCAACTCAGTTCTTATCACAGTATTATTTGTGATTTTCATGTAAAGTGGGAACAACTACATGCAGCTTAGTGTAATATCCATCCTTAGTAAGTTTTCCTTCTTCTTCTTCTTCTTCTTCTTCTCTTACTTCTTTGAATATTATAATTGTTATTAAGATTATTATTATTATTACCTTTGTGGTGACACCTTAGAGTTAGTATCAGAAAAACTCAAAATTCATCATGATTTCCAAGGAAACTACAAATTGCTTTCACAAATGCCATTTTGCAGCACAAGGTGTTGTGAAATGGTGACTTCATTCATTCTCAAAAGTGAAGTCCTAATGCCCTCTGGGAGTTGGTGTAGGAGGCTTTGTAACTACTTCTGATGTCGTTCTCTGAATTAGGGCAAATCTGTATTCTGGTTGGGCTTTTAGTGCAATTCTTGAGTGTAATTCTGTGACACTTACTAAATACAGGCATTGGTGTTATGTTGATCATTTCACTTTATTTTCCTGCATCTATGTTTCCTAGGCTCTTCCAGTGGTTGGATGTTTATGATTACTAGGGGGCTTTTCACCCAGCTCACTTTGCTCGCCAACCCAGGGGCCGGTGCTACGCGCCAGCCACTTTGCAGTTGGGGAATCAAATGTATAATTTGAACAGATTTTTATTTTTATGGGAATTGTTGCATATGCATAATAGAACTAACTATTTTACATTACAGTGAGTAATTAACCATATTAAAAATAGTAAAACGTAATAATTTGAAAGTAAATTATGTTTAATGTTGCATTAGGGCTCGTTTATACTTCATGCTCAGAACGCGTACGTGCACGCATCATGGCTGCCACGTGTTCCCAGCATTCATCAGAAAATTAACATGAAGCGTGCGTGAGTTGTAGTACCAGCAAAAAGTCGGGGGCCGCAGTGTGCCAAAAGTTGGAATGTGACGTCAGAGTCTCTGTTTACTATCTACATGTAACAGAAAGTCGCTTTGTGGATCCTACGAGATCGATGTGCGCTTCGATGTTTGATGAATGGTTCAATGTAGTGAAGCAAAATGCTGACATACAAATGCATTCGTGGTGCTTTTATATTCAAGTGTCGCATATTCCCAATCGTAATGACACAATACATTTTAAAAGTCTCAAATACTGTCTTACGTGCCGTCTTTTTTTCTGTGGCTTCCTCTGGACCTGACAGCAGCAACAAACAGCAATAGATTGCCACAGAGAACACATTAAATACAGGATATTCCAACTATCTGCACATTTCAAATCCTAAGATTTATAATTGATATCACTTTCATGATGAAATGCATTAAAGGATGTATGTGACATTTTACAGATAAAACGTTAATTTTGTTTAAATAATGAACACTCTTAATAATTACAGACATCGGGGTGACATGGTGGCAGAGCGGTAGCACCGCTGTCTCGCAGGGAGTCATGTCACTGGTGTTCTCTGTCTGGAGTTTGCATGTTTTCCTGCTGGGTTTCCACAGAGTGCTCCGGTTTCCTTCCAAAGATATGCAGATTTAGTGACTCTAAAATGACGCTAGTGTATGTGAGTGCTTGTATTCACCTTGTGATGAGCTGATGCTTCGTCCAGGGATTGTTGCCACCTATGAATGAGTTGGTGGACAACAACAAAAACCTGACCTTAAACTTAACAGAATACTCCACCCAAAAATAATATTTTCTTACATATTGTTTACAGCATATTTTTCATAGTGATGGCTGAGAAAAAAAAGTTTAATCTCATGCTTTCATGCAGAACAGAGAAAAAAAAAGTTTCTGATAGAACAGACATCTATGGTAATGAACGCTGTATAACAGCAAACAATATGTTTGCAACAAAATGTTGCATCTTATAATCTATGTATCATCCAGTCATATTCTCACAACATCCAAACACAAATGTAGTTTTATTAAAATATTGTTAAATCAGTTCAGAAAAACACTGTCATGAAAGAATATGGAAAGTAGATTGAAATGAATGGACTGTGCAGGTTGATGGAGGAAATTGAGGTTACTTTTCCATTTTCAAGAAACGATTAAAATATTGAGCAGCTTCGTCCATTATCCTGCTGGAAGCATCCATTTGGAAAAATGTAGACTGTGGCCTTAGAAGAATGAAACAGCAGTGCTTAGCAAGGTTAGTGGCATTAGAAAATGCACTCAAATGATATTAATAGACCTAAATTGTTATGTCTGAACATTCCCCACACCATTAAATATTTACTATCAGCCAACACATAAGGCAGGAGGGATGTGTTGATTTTTGCTGATTGAACCAAATTCTGATTGATTTGCTGGACACAGCAGAAATCGAGATGCAACCCAGGGAACATGTTTCCAATGTATGATCAACCACTTTTGGAGATCACGTTCCCACTCTACCTCATTTTTCTACAGTTTATGTGTTTGTTTTTTATAATTCTTTCCATAATCATATTCATAGTTTATGTTTATCTTTATCATCATGTCCTACCCAATGCATGACAAAACATTATTTTCCTCTATTGTAGATTTAATTCTCAATCCTCTCTTTCTTTTCTTTCTTTTGCTATTCTAGAAATGAATAGGTTCATTTAGAAATACCTATCCAGGCAGTTTACATATGTCATCCTCTATGGGCTCAACTCCTTGATAAAGAGGCTTGAAGAGATTGGTAATTATCATCTGCAGGTGCAGAACTTTGGGACACCTGCAGAATGGTTTCAGATTTAACTCATCTCTGCTGAACATGAGCAGATTTTTATGCTTAAGCTTCATTTCTCCTGTTAAATATGTTAGATTTAAAATAGTAAAGCAGTCACGTGACTGTTACAACAAAGTTAGCACTGGCATATTCACAGGCTACAACACACATTAATTCAGGCTTGGAGAATAGGTCTGCCTTTAGGAAGGCAGCATGCTTATAGAGGGTATTACAGTGGTAAGTGCTGTTAACTTTCATTTTCAGAGCCCTGGGTTCAGATTCCATGGAGCTTTTACATTCTCTCAATCCCTTTGTTAGGTTTCCTCCAATCACTCCTGTTTTCCTCTCAGAACATCAAGGTGTACAACTTATCCTAAATGGAAACTGCTAGTTAACCTTGTGAATGTGTGTGTGTGTGTGTGTGTGTGTGTGTGTGTATGTATGGGTGGACTGGTTCTCACATTGTGTCCGGAAATGCTCAGAGAGGCACAGATTCAACATGTTCCTGATCTGGAAAAATGAGCTAGAAAACAAATGGTGTATGGCCTGTAAGCCAATCAACTTATACTGTAATTATGGCTGACCAGCTCTGGCTAAAACACTAATCTTTTATATTTAGCCATAAAGGATAAAGAAATGGTCAGTTCAGGGAATATAATTTGTGGTAATCAGCCTAAATTGAAGAATGTTTAAAGAAGATGGACTAGAGATTGCCAGTAAAAGGTCTGAGAGAGCTGCTCTTAAAGCATTAGCCCAAAAATTGACTGTATACCCATTGCCCCACTTTGTGCCATTTTACAGCACACTGGGGGGCATGTTGTGGACCAAGCTAAGTCCCCCAAGCCTTCAGGTGACAGCTGGAATCCTAAAGTGGGAACTACTGGAGCCTCTGTGTCTACTGAAAGGATAGGCAGCTAAGGATCAGCCCATTTAAAACATATCAGGGCACAGGGTGCAGTGTATCAGTACATTGGAAAAGTGCTATATAAATAAAATGTATTATTATTATTGTTACATCAGGAGGCACAGTGACTTGGTAGTCTTAAGAATCTTTAGTCCTTCCATTTAACTGATGTGAAGTGATGGCTTTAGATAGCCAATCTAGAACTTGTAGGAGGAAGAGGAGGACAAAAGTGAAGAAAAGTGATCAAGAAAGGAAGAAACAGAAGGGGGATTAATTGAGAATTGAATGGCAGAAAAAGAGAGAGTAAAAGGAAAAGTGAACTAACTGATACAGAAAGGGTTCAAGACTCCTGTTCAGTTTGTGCCAAAGCAGGGCTAATGGCTGATTTCAGTATCCACTAATGTGATTTATCTCCTTAACCGCATGACCCTCCTTCATTACTTTAATAATTTTAATTTACCCCTTTAGATATTACAAGGGCCCATAGTTTGGTTTCATTACCAGAATAAGAGGCAGATTAGGCCAGCCATTATACTTTATGCAACAACAAGAACAACAATTGTTTCTATAGCACATTTTCATCTTGCTTTAAAAGATGTTAAAAAAAGCAAGTAAAAGAAATGAATGAATAAATAAATTAGGTTATAAATATATATAATAAAATGTACTTACATAATGCAGATAAACAAGTTACAGATAAAGTAGAGACTTAAGTACAAAGATTAAGTATTAAGACTAAATTGACAAAATAATCGTATACAGTATATATATATATATATACATATATATATATGTATATATATATATACATATACACTAGGGGGCTATACTGGAACGCACCCCTAGGAGACACAGTCGCTCCTCCGAAACCCCCTCAAACAGTGATACAATGAAAAACAAATACATTTTTTTACCTCCTCTTTGCTCGATCAGCTGCTGGTTGCTGCTGCTGCAATGCCGCATGATCTCGCACCGTGCTTCAATTATTTAAAAGCCTGTGCAGCAGCTGTCCTTTTGTCTCACTGCCTTGTCTCTCTTCTCCCCCGGACATCCTCTGCTCCTGTTGGGGGTCCCACTGCTAAGGTGCGCCCCTATGAAGAGGAAGATTTTCTATTCTTTTAATTGAGAGACAGAACTGTCCACACAGAGCTTGATTTACTCCTGAAAGAAATGTTTGAAGTGTCTGAATAATGTTTCTGTCTGTAAAATCTCCTTTACATCTGTGCAACTCTGTGACCCAAGTGTGGCAGCGTTTGTGGATTTCACTTTCACCAAACAACAAATCTTTTAATTCTCGTGGATATGCCTCTTCATTGGGAAGAAACACTACGAGTGACGACAATTTGCAAGTCTCCGACTTAAAGTTTAAATCCGAAAAATATATTCGATCTCTTTTCGCTGTTCCATTATCTCACCTAGTAATAATTTCCATTTGTTTGCGCTAATGCAATCTTTACTATCATTTTTTGGAGACTTTCGAATTTTCGTACTTCCATCATATCTAATCTGCTCTGCATGTGTATTGCGCCAACGTTTTTGAATTCTTTATGACATTCTACTTTGTCATCTACTCTTTGTCTCACGGGACATGAAAGTGTCTCTCTGAGAAATTCATGTCTTGTCTCTCTGAAAGTCTTTTTTAATATAATATATATATATATATATATATATATATATATATATATATATATATATATCTATATATATATATGTAATCTATTAGAAGTGTGTACTCATTTGTAAATGTACTAAAGTTCAGCATAAATCATTTTTTAAAATATTTTGTTTACAACATGGAGAAAGTATGAGACTCTCTCAGGGTGACATTGTGAGTTACAGGCCACCGTTTTACTTTCAAAATTTGCTTATGCTGTTAAGATTAAGTATAAGTATTAAGGAATCCAGGCTCATTAATGACACACCTAGCTTCAGTGACAATACTCACTCTTATATTTTCCATTAAAATTTTCTCATGTTTCTTGTCATCCACACTTCACTATACTGTGTAATATTCTACTACTTCTGAGAAAACTGGGGATAACACTTTTGTCTTGCAGTTCTAGTGGACAATTTGAAATGTTGCACAATCTTCCTATTTTTGTTTCAGTTTTTCTCCTAGTATTTTGATTGTCTTTCCACACGACATGCTTATTATAATTTGCCAAGTTAAAAAAAGGAGATCTGGAAGAGTTTGGGGAAACATGGAGTACGTGTGTTATGGGATCTAATGCAGAAGAGATCTATTGCTTCATTCATCATAAGATGGAACTGGGAAGCTAGAAGTCATAATTGCATCATTTGCGACTTCCACACGTTTGCGCTACCCAAATGAGAAAGTAAACATGCAACTTCGCATCTCTGTAGCTCATGCTGTGAAGAGGGGGGGCTGAACACACCACAAGGAGATGCCTTTTATCCTCCGAAACCCCCTCTTAAATGGTGATACAATAGGAAACAAATAGTTTTTTTTTTTCCTCCTGTTTGCTCAATAAGCTGCTGCTGCTGCTTGCTGATTCTGCTGCTGTTCCGCATGATTTGCATCTCACGCGTCACTTCAAACATTTAAAAGCCTGTATGGCAGCTGTCCTACTCTATGTCTTTTATTTCCGGCCCCAGGTGTGGTTAAATCTTTTGGCATAGAGTCTTGTCTCGCAAGATGTGAGTTCTTGATATTTTTTAGTTTATAATTTAAAAATGGAATAAGAATCTGAAAATCTAACAACACCACATTAAAGTTTGATATATTCTGAAAAGAATGATACCAAACATATATATGTAGGTTTTAAAATAAGCCCGATTTAAAGCGTGACAAAAAACATGACATAAAAACGTCACGTTGCACTTTTAGGCTTAGGATTTTATATAGGGGAGTAGATAAATGCATAATAACAAAGAACTCTAAATCATGTTAAACTAACATAGCTTGTACAATATACTCTAGAGATGATCCATGAAAATCAGTAATCAACTTGAATTGCTGTGAACTGTTCCAATGTGTGCCAAAGATCATCCTGATGAAGCCAAGAAGTCTAAATCATCTGCAAGCACAAAGGTGTAACCTTGAGGTTTCCAAACCACATTCTTTCCATACCTTCATTGTGTCCTGATATTTTGTCTTTGAAAATCTTGAACATGAGAGGAAACAAGACATATCCAATGGCTCTGTTGATCTCAGTCCAGTCTGGCTAATTAGTGTAATGGTTGCTTTGAAAGACAATGGAACATAAATTGACTTTATAGTCTCAATGTTGATACTCCAAACTCCTCTTCTCCTCAGCTTTCCTCTCCTGTCATTACTGCATAAAGATGTCTGCAGCTTATTCAAACATCAAAATATTAAAATAGCTGCAGGCACTGATCTCATCTCCCCTTTCACACTGTGCAGACCAATTGTTTACACTATTTGTAGACATTATAAACCACTTTTTTGCAGCTGAAAAACCACACACAGAGGCAGCAGCACAGGATACTCTCAATAGAGCAGTGATAGAAGGACACCAGCAGTTTTTGGGGGATGTTATTTTTCCTGAGGACTCTCAGGAAATAAAGTCTCTGCTGAGCCTTCTTCGCCAGCTCAGCTGTGTTCACACCCCAGGACAGGTCTTCCATGATGTGGACTCCCAAGAAGCGGGCGTCTGACACCCTCTCCACACAGTTCCCTCTGATGTAGAGTAGTTTGATGCCCGTTTTCTTTTTCCTGAAGTCCACAACAAGCTCCTTGGTCTTAATTGTGTTCAGTTTGTTGTCAGTGCACCATGCTGTCAGCTGCTCCACTCCATCCCTGTAGGCGGACTCATCCTCCGCAGAGATGAGCCCCACCACAGTGATGTCGTCTGCAGATTTGAAGATGGTGTTGCTGTGGTGGGCGGGGACACAGTCATGTGTGTACAGCGTGAACAGCAGGGGGCTCAGCACACAGCCCTGAGGAGAGCCAGTGCTGATGCTGATGGTCGAGGAGATGTGAGGTCTGTCAGGAAGTCTTTAATATACATATACATATATATTCATACTAGCAGAATACCAGGCCCAGAAAGAGAAGTAGTGTGTTAAAGAAGTTATGAAAAAGAAAAGCAAACATTTTAAATATAACGTAAGATGATTGTTAATGTAATTGTTTTGTCATTGATATGAGTGTTGTTGTCATATCTATCTATTTATATATATATATATATATATATATATATAGCAAAATACCCAGCATTGGCAGCGAGAAGTAAAAAGAAAAGGAAACATTTTAATAATAACGTAACATGATTGACAATGTAATTGTTTTGTAATTGTCATGAGTGTTGTTGGCATATATATATATATATATATATATATATATATATATATATATATATACACACACACAGACACATATATAAACATATATATACATATAAACATATATATATATACACATCTATACACATATATATATACAGTTATATATATATACATATACACACATACATATATATATATACACATATATATACAAATCTACATATATATCTACATATATAAATATTAGGGGTGGGACTCGATTAAAAAATTAATCCAATTAATTAGAGGCTGTGTAAGAATTAATCTTGATTAATCGTATGTAATCGCACACGTAAATTTGCCCCAAATCGCAAATGTTTTTTTTTATTTAAAACGGTTTTAGTGGGCAACAGAATCAAATAATAGACATGGACATGAATATTGTAAACTGAAGCTGTTTTAATTTCTGAAAAAAAAGCTTTTAAACTGCATTTGAATTCAAAACAGAAACAAAAATATCATCCCTGGTTAAAATTGGGCAGACTTAAAAATAAAGTGGTAGTTTAAGTACTTTAAGTACATTTTCAGAATAGTATTGTCTTTAAATAATAATAACCAAAATTTCACCATAAAGTGCAGTTTTTCTTCTTAAAAAAATAAGTCAGAAACATAAAAGGTAATTTGACCAGCTTACTCTTTAAACTCTGAGTAACATTAGCCAAAATTATTTTGTACATTAGGCTAAAACAGTGTGATCATTGAACATTTTGTAATTAGATGTATTTAGAATTACTAACGGTCACGGAAGTCCAATGATCCCCAGTAAGAGCCACAAAGTCCGCTTTCTGTAATGCATCTAATTTTGCTTGCTTTTCAATGTGCACAAAACCATGCTTTTATCAAGGCTTCCTCGGGTAGTCGAAATGATCAGTCGTAGGAACGCGCTTTATTCCGACTCTAACATTTTTGTAGCTGTGATGTGTGCATCAGTGTAATGGATGTACCAGGAAATCATGCATTGACAAAAGTTCCCGTTTGCTTGGAATTGAAAGTGTGATTAAATGCGTTATTTTTTAACGCGTTATGGAGTACATGCATCGAAGCTTCTCAACTATGCTTGTGCTAAGAAAAGGAAAATTTTAAAAATAACGTAACATGATTCTGCGTTAACCTAATATTTTTTCATACGTCCCAAACCAAGGAGATGCGAAGGTAAAATGAATCGGGTAACGCTGCACATACTCAGTACAGCCCCTCTCGAATCGAACCTTGAATGTCGCCAAGTAGAGGCTAAGACTCTACAATTAGCCACAGCGTGGCTTGTCTATGCTAAAGTATGTATTGTAGATCGGGCTATATATATACATTTATATATATATACCCGTGTATCGCAGTGGAGAAGTAGAAGTTATGAAAAGAAAAGGGAACATTTTAAAAATAACGTAACATGATTGTCAATATACAGTAATTGTTTTGTGAGTGTTATTGAATGTTGCTGTCATCAAGGATTTGATTATCATTATTTGTTTCAATCAGGCTCGTATTTGTAGGATGTGTTCAAGTTACATTCTGTGTTTGTCAATCGTTGTAAAGATAAGAGGTTTCATTCATCGATTAGTTCCTTACTGCATCAATAAACAGCTCGTCTTCCTTTTTATCTGTTATGAGTGTTGCTGTAATCAAGGATTTGATTATCATTATTTCTTTCAATCAGGTTCGTATTTGGAGGATGTGTTGTGTTCAAGTTACATTCCGTGTTTGTCAACCGTTGTAAAGATAACAGGTTTCATTCATCGAAGTGTTCACTACCCAAATCAGTACTCGTGAATCTAAGATGTTTAACAGGCATTCCCGGTATTAAGTTGTGGATTTGCCTGCGAATATTTAGCAGCAGCGTGTCTATGAACTTAATTTAAACTTAAGTTTTACACCTTGCTTTCCTATTGATATGTCTACAAAGGCTTGTTCATTTTCAGAGGGTTGTTCCTTTCTTACTGCATCAATAAACAGCTCGTCTTCCTCTTTATCTGAGACATCATACACTGCATGCACGGGTGTGGTTCAATTTACCACATTTTTTACACTGTCTTCCTTTAGCTGGACATTGACTTTTTCCACTGTGTGCTTTGTTTCCGCAGTAGCTGCACTTATGAATATGCTTGTATGTGTCACTCGCTTCATATTCTTTTGCTGCCTTCTCAATTGTGTAATGTGTTTTTTGTTCAGCGCTCTTTGGAGCTCTTGCTTGTTGTCTGCGTACTGCGTTCACAGTCAGTTGACGTGAGCCACTCGGAGTACATGCATCGAAGGTTCTCAGCTGTGCTTGTGCTATCTCGTACGATCTTGCGATGTCCACGGCTTTATTTAATGTTAGCTCAGACCTGGCACTTAAAAGTTTCTGTCGCACTTTCGATCCCTGACCATCTCATCTGCGTTTGCATAAGCACAGTCCTTCACCAGCAATTTTGACTCCGTTACAAAGTGATCAAAAGTCTCTTTCATACCCTGCGTCTTCTCATTAAACTTGTATCTCGCAAATATCGTATTCGTCTTAGGCATGACAGATGCCTCAAAGCAGTCATACTAAGTTTTCAGTAACTTGGCTTCCTCCTGGGTGAGAGTCAATGTGCTAAAAATGTCTCTTCCTTTTTCCCCATTCGACAGGAGCAGGTAGCTGCATTTCTCACTCTCGTCTTTGCCTTTAAGCGGGCCAGAAAACATCAGCTCCACGTGCTGTTGGAACTTTTTCCATTCTTCTGGCAGGTTAAGAGAATCCCAGTCAATTTGTGGCGAGGGGACTCCAACAAAATCCATGACTGTCCTCTATTCTGACACTTGTCCTGTTTTCACAAATTGTGAAAAATGAAATGATGGTGAGACTTTCTTTTAAAGTATGCAGGGGAACTTTATTTTTACAGCTCTTACATTCACGGCAAATAAATAAACTTCCATAATAGTAACCTTGAGGTGCCTTTTTCTGGTGCCTTCTTGATGACATAGGTGCCTAAACCATGCCTGATAATAATACATTTCAATAACATATAAATATTACAGTGATCACCTCGATAGACATCCAAATCGCTACTCGTGAATCTAAGATGTTTAACAGGCATTCCTGGTATTAACTTTTTGATTTGCCTGCGAATATTTAGCGGCAGCGTGTCTATTGGATTGCTGCTGACGGATGGCCTTATATGGGCAGGCACTCAATTACATGGCAGGCGTGGATATGGGGGATGCAATATAGGCAGGCAGCCAACTATGTGGGAGGAGGGGTGATGGGGGACGCAACTCCGCACACACGGCGACCAAGCTGCAGGCTATGGCCGTATATATGTACGTAAACAGTATTCAGTTATGACCGTTACATGTAGAATTTCGAAATGAAACCTGCTTAACTTTTGTAAGTAAGCTGTAAGGAATGAGCCTGCCAAATTTCAGCCTTCTACCTACGCGGGAAGTTAGAGAATTAGTGATGAGTGAGTCAGTGAGTCAGTCAGTGAGGGCTTTGCCTTTTATTAGTATAGATATATGCATATATATATATATATTTCATATATACATGGAATACAGGAGTCCCAGGGCTAGCAGCTTGTATATCAATCTGCGAGGGAGGATGGTGTTAAAAGCAGAGCTAAAATCAATAAAGAGGAGACGTGCATAGCTCCCCTGGTTTTCCAGATGGGACAGGGTAGCATGGAGGGCAGCAGCAACAGCTTCCTCAGTAGACCTGTTAGCCCTGTAAGCAAATTGGTGTGCATCAAAGGTGGGAAGGATGAAGGACATGATATGACTCCGGACCAGTCTCTCAAAACACTTCATCAACACTGGGGTGAGCGCTACTGGCCGATAGTCATTCAGGCAGGTTATGGGTAATTTTTTTAGTAAAGGGAGTAAGGTGGAGGATTTCAGACAGGGTGGAATGGAGGCCTGGGACAGTGACAAGTTAAAGATCTTTGTAAAGACCCAAGCCAGCTGCTCTGCACAGCTCCTCAACACACGTCCAGGGATACCATTGGGACCTGCTGCCTTCCTAGGCTTGATAGCCTGGTAGTTCCACCTCAAAGCGAGCAAAGAAGTGGTTCAGCTCTTCTGCTATTGAGGCATCACCTTCAGCAGCTCCATGACTGGTCCTATAGTTGGTGAAGTGCTGGCCTCCCTGCCAAATCAGCCTGCTGTTATTACTGTCCAGGTGCTCCTCAATCCTGCTCCTGTAGTTTGCAGGTGTCATCACACTATTAGGCCTCATTTCAAACAACAAGAAGTTCATTTGTAAAGAAGATGAGGATCATTTGACATTGTGGTGAAGTCATAATAATCTGGACCTTAACATTCAGAAAACTCTGGAGATGATCATATATTTCAAGAAACAGTAACCTGCTCACTTATCACTTTCTGTATGGCTCAGCCATTGGGGTGACAGAGTCATTTAAGTTTCTGGGCACTGTGCTGTCACAAAACCTTAAGTGAAACAAGAGCACCACACATACGTAAATAAAGTCCAACAGAGAATGTTTTTTCTGTCAGCTGAGGAAATTCAGTCTCTCCTCTAGCAATATAGGTCCAGTTCTACATAGCCATCATCAAGTTTATTCTGGCCTCAACTATAACTGTCTGGTTTGGTGATGCCTCTGTTCAGGTAATCTGCATCACATCATCAGAACCTGTGAACGGATCATAGGCTGGACCTTACCACCCATTCAAGTCCTTTATGAGCCCTGGGTAAGAAAGTGTGCCACAATGATCATTGCTGATCTGACTCACCCATGGCATCACCTGTTCCAAAGACTAACCTCTGGAAAACACCTTTGATCAGCTACAACTAAAACAACATGTCACCTAAGCAGTTTTTTTTTTCATTTGCAGTTATTTTGACTAATCAGGTCTGAGATTCCACTCAGTATCTATGTATACATGCACATAAGACTACCTGGACTTATTTTAATCCTATTTTATCACTTTATATTTTGTGCTGCCCTCGTATGAGAAACATTTTAATCACATTTTATCAATTTATAGACCTGTATTTATCTTTTTGTAATCAGTGTTGTCATTGTATGTTGCATCTTCTACTGAGGGAATCCACAAAAGAAATGTTGGGGCACCAACTGGGTCACCCCTTATTTGTATTGTCCCGAAATAAACTGGTCCTTGATAGCAAGTGTAAGTACAACAAAATACAAAAACCAGGGCAATTAAAACAAAACTCAGGGTGGGTCACTGCTCCGTACAGTGGTTGATTTTAGACAGTAGCTTTGTTCTGCGGTCTGCCATCTTTGGAATGAGGTAAGCCCTGTCAGAAGTGCCTTTGACTTCATAATGGCTGAATCAGAAGAGGCGGAGTCAGTTGCCATCACTAGATGGTTTCTCAGGGCTGGAAAAAGAAGAGATGATACCATCAATGACAGTGGCTCCTTGTGTAACAGAGTGGTAGTGCTTAGCTCTGTTGAGCCTGAAAGGTGCGTATGCATGACACTACCAAGACACATTCCTAGTACACACTAGTGGACCCAGCCAATAAAATTAATTCTGATTCTGAATCTGATATCCTTGACAAAGTCCATTGATCATAATGAATTATATGAAAAAATGCTATATGAACACCTCATGCTACACAAATACAGGAGCTAATTGGCATGCAACAGTCATTTTAGAATCTCATAGCACTTTGTATAACGTACATATGTAACACATTAAAAAGCATATATATACAAGACTGGAAATTCCTGTGACCCCCTCAAATATTTATGGTCTTGGAATTCCTGCTGTTGTGATGTGAAATTTTGCATACAACTTGATAAATATTTTGTATGTCTTTATTTGTAACTAAGGAAAAGCAATGTGATATTAGTGTTACATTAGTGAGAAGAATTCATGTTTACCACCCCCGGTTAAGAATGGGTCTCTTTGAATTTTTTGATAGGGTTGGTTAGTGCCTCAAACCAGTTTGGCAAGTGTTTCTCTGCTAAAGTCTCTCTCTCAGCCCTCACACAAAGCCGACCCCAACAAACAATACAATCCAGGACACGAAGATGTATGGCAGAAAACGGCAGGCAGTTCAACAGATACATACAAGCACCAAACAAAAAAAACAAACTTTTTTTTTTCTTTTTTCTTCGACCCCTGCCCTACTTTTAAACCCCTCTGGCCATCTTTGACCCCAACAGCCCCTGAAAGGACTGCTGGGAGATGCAGTTCTAACTAATGGTAGCACTGCTACAAGCCAGGCTAACTAAATAAAGCCTGTGTGCCGCCTGAAACTCACATCACCATTTATCAGGTTGTATGGTTGCCAATATTCAAATGTACTTTGCATATTGCTGTTATTTATGAATATTATCAATAGTACATTATTTAAATTGTAACTTAATTCCTGCTTGCCTTTTACTACACCTAATTGCCTGAGGTTATAGATATAGAAGGGAAGGTGGCGAGAAGTTATATATTATAATACCTTATAAACAGTGGTAAGTCTGGGAGATTTGAGGCATTCTGACAAAGGCTACATATTAATAATACAAAAGACAAAACCCCTGCAAATTTACTTTCTCCAGCATCTGACAAACTGTAATTTTTATTTTTCTGTAGTCCCAGGCCAACTGACCATAGCATCTCACTTATTATTATAATCACTAGAAATTTAAAACATACATTTCGCAGTTTAGTCCAAAACTAAGAGTCTCTACTGTATCTGTTGCTTGTTTATCTAAAATTTTGTAAGTGTATATTTAGTTATTTTTATTTAATATTTTTGGTATTTCAATTTGTTATTAATTAATATACTTACTCATTTCTAGTTTTTTTAAGTTGCTATTTTTTTCTTTAACATCTTGTAAAGCACTTTGAGCTGCATGTTTTGTATTAAAATGTGCTATGAAGTAATTGTTGTTAGCAGTTGTGCAATGATTAAGAGTTGGTCATCTGTTCTATGGCCAAGATGGAATTCATACTGTATTGCTCCTCCTTGATCTCAGACACAGCTATTAAATTGAATCTTTTCTCCAATTGCTTTTCCCAGGGAGGCTAAGGAGTTTCATCCTATAATAGTTGAATTTCCTCCAATCCCATCCTACAGTAAAATTACATTATGTGGGTGCAGTAAGTGGGCAGATAAATGGAAGAATTTTCTGTTTATAAAAAAATATCACATTAGGCATTAGTACTGATGTAACTGTGATGGGGCTGAGTAGTTTCAAGATGTTATAAAAAATGGAAAGGATTTTATTAAATAGAATATCAATTAGGCCGAGATAAATGAAACTATACCAGGGAGTTGGGACTACAAGCTACCAAGCTGTTGTTCCTTACTACATCACTCACCCCCATCTTTGTCTATGAAATTTCCCACAATGTAAATTACGATCTACTGCCTTCCTCCACTCCCATGATGGAGTATTTCACTGGTGAAGCACACAGTGACAATATAAGCTGACTGCTGAAGACCATTACTGCTGCTATATACAGTCAAGTAAACCTCTGCTCTGCATGAACATGTTCTTCCAGAACTTTCATGACTCTCTTCTTATAGGAGAATTGGTTGCTAGGTTACATTTGGAAGGAATAAAATACGAATTGCAAAGCTTGCAAGAAATCTGTCATATTTAGGTGATCAGATTCTTGTATTTATGAGCAGGATGTGCAAAGAATGGTCATAGTTGCCTATGACACATACAAAAGAGATCATACTGCTGGTTAAGAAACTAATGTCTTTGTACCTTAATGTTTGACACAATTTGAGGTTTAAAATACCAGGAGCAGTAAACTCTATTCATTGGATTTACGTTGATTAACTGAGATCACTTAATGCCACACTATGCAGTTTCTCTTGTCTGGATAGTTTAATCTGGCTGTGTGGCAAGCAGACTCTGGAGGAATCTAACGTATTTTTAACATTACAGATTAATCCTCACCCTTAATTGCATCTCTTTAAGTGCATTTCCCTTTCATCAAATAGCTTTACTTTTCTGAAAAAGCAGATTTTATTCTTAATTAGAATACAATTAAAAAGAGGTGAATAACTGTCTTTCTCAAATTAGTCACACATAGTAAGCAAAATTGCTAAAGTTTGCATACATGAGAAACAGGTAGTTAATTGTATATATTCCCAGATAATATCAACTACTTAAGTTTAAAATATCGGTTTGCAGTATGAGTACAGCAAAGTGTCAGTACTTTTTATATCCTCTCACTCCTCAGTATATGCCATATATGTGCATAATTGCAACAAAATCACTTGTTCTTGCAAAAAAGATAATGACAGTTGATATTCATATACAGTACTATTTTAAATCTTCAGCCTGGAATGCTAAACCATAAAATCAATGCATGATTTTTAATAAAATAATAAATAAAGCTATATTTACCAAGAATTCATACTCAGTGTACTCATTATTTACTTGAAGGACTGGTATAAAACCATATCACTTTAACATGGACCAACATAACTGAACTGTACTTAGTGTGATGCTTCCGATAGCCATAATTACCGTTTTCATAGAAGGCAATGAATTACAAAAAGTGCTATGAAATTACATTGTCTAAAAGAAGATGGTAAAGTATGAAGATTGTGCAAGTTTCCTCAACTGGTCTTAATTTTGGTCTGTTTTCCACCTAAAAGGATTCTGTACGTCCTCCCTGTGTTTTCCTGTTTGATTCTCTAAATTCATGCGATTAGGTTGAATGTCAGTGTTAAATGAGCTCATTGAGTGTGACGCTGTGCATGAGCACTGTGATATACTGTACTGTAGTCCCATAAATGACTGATTCCCACTGTACTACCACACAATGAGGTGGTAAGAACCAGGGACAGAAAATGTAAGTCAAAAGTACTAACAAAAGTCAAACTCAACAGACAAAGTAATGCGCAACAAAGCCCAATGCATAAATAAAGGCCCAAGTCTAGAATCTGAGCAAAAGGTTTAAGCACCAAAAATTAAAAGGGAAATGCCCTTGCAAAAAAGTTCTGATTTGTATACTGCTAGGGAATTTTCCTTTGAATAAGAGCGGAGATCACCAATACAATGGTACCAATGGACATCCTCCATAATAACAATTTAATGGAGCCTGTATATGACCACCTCAGTTCACTATAACAAGAATGAAGAAATATGGGAGAGCTTTAACTCATGAAGGCTAGCATAATTTGCATAATATAACTGTAAAACTCACTACACCTTAAAGACAATAGTATAGCACAACTAACACCCTATGATAAAAAGCTACAAAAATATAAGGCTTTTGGTAAAAATCTTATCATTAAATAGGAACTTCTTCTATATACAGGGTGAGTCAAAATGATGTTAACATTTGAATGGCGGAAACAATTTATTCACAAAACATACTTGATATGTGCAAGAAGATTAACAGGAATGTCTCAAACTGTTCGCCATCATGTTCATCGCATGTAAATTATGTGGCACATAAATTGTCCACAAAAATTGTATATAAGTAGATACATAGCAGTACCATTAATGTTAACATAATTTTGACTCACCCTGTATATACTACAGTTAATCAAAGAGGTATATAAATGCATTATTTTTATGGTAAATGTACTGGTACATGGAGTCTTGGTTATGTAGAAAACAAAATAGAATATTTCCCATACAATCCAAAAACTGGACTCAGATACTGATATAGTGGTGGGTTAAATAATGGGCTTATCATCAAGAAGAAACATTATAAAGACACTCTTAGCTCTGTCTTATAGAATGGTGAAGGGGACAATATGAAATGTCGTTCAACATTGATTCAAAAACCCTCTGCATTTTTTCTGATGGCCTGAGGAACATATTGGGTGAGGGATTGAAGATCTCTTAAAATGACATGAACTTCAAGCCCCAGTAGTGACTGGAGCTGTCTGAATATCTAAATATTGATTGGTATTATTTACCACTGTAATTATTTGCTCCAAAGAAGTCATAATTCCTGCTACTTGAATGATGCAGAAAACACAGCATATGTTGGGGACACTCATATAAGTGATATTATTTTTTGTTCTGCCTCAAAGAAGGCAATAAAGAAAACAAAAAAATAAAAATGATCAGAAGATGCATAAGTCAAAATGGGTTAAGGTGTATTGCTAAGAGTCAATAAAAATGTTTCAAACAAGGCAAAACATTAACAAAATTTGGAGTCATAAAAGGTTCATTAAAGAGATTAATTAACCAGAAAAATAAAAGGAATAGTTTGGAATGATTGACCTGTAAACTGTCACTCTGATGATGTCACAAATGAGTGCTGCCCAGGGAATTCTGAAACTGGTTCCTATGACAATAGCTAATACAATAGTCCAAAATGGTGGAGCCCATAGAAAATAACAAATGGCACTATGATAAAGTATAAACTAGTTTTAAACTTTGTAATAGAGCAATATACAATACATCAAAGGAGACCTCAAATTAGGAATCTCCAAGTGTTGTAACACCATATTCAATATATGATTAGCCTGAACTGTAACTGGAAAATATACAATGAGTTTACTGTATAAAAGGTAGAGCTGTGAACGCCTGCTTTGTTTTTTAATACATATTTGGTTTTCTGATCCACTCTGCTCTCCAATTGCATGCTTTATTTTTCAATGTGATGCAGTCCAAGTAAATAGTGTCACTATTTATGTCTCAAAAACCCAAGAAAAACCTATATACTACAAAGAAGGCCTGACACTTACACTCTCACAGGGCCTACAAAACCACAAAAAGCAAAGGAGAACTGCCATAAAACTCCTGGCCCAGATATCTAAACTGTTAATATGTAATTGAATGTATTAAATTAAATAAAGAAAATACAAAAAACAATGAAAAAGTTAAATTTCATACAATACAAAACTCAATAATTTAAAAAAAAAACAAAAAGGCATTAAACCCAGAAGAATATTCAAAACAGAAAACAAAAGCAAGTTTTAAAAGGCAAATCCAAATCCTCAAATCCAAAGTAAAAAAAAGAAGAGAAAAGAAGAAAAGCAAAACTCTTTAAAGACAAAAATATGGTATTGACAAAAAGGAAAAAATGTGAAGCATGAATGGGGCGCTGAACTACAAGGGCAGGAATAGCCAATGCAACAGCAGAGACGTGAGACAAAAGGGAGAATATACAGTTACTGTCAGGCTTCAGGTTATGTTATGGTATATACTGTATACAGAGGGGGCCAAAAAATTCCTGTAATTGTTAAAACAAGCCTTTATTATAAAACTTTCAGAAATTACATTTTGGATAACTTCAAAATATACTCCTTAACATGCAATGCACTTGTTTCAGCACTTCTTCCACTCCTGTTAACATTCCTTGCACTCATGTTTTGTTGACATTGTCTAGAGACTAATTTTTCCTGTATTTCTTCCATGGTAGCAAATCTTCTTCTCTTCAGTCTCAATTTTATTTTTGGAAAGAAAACGAAGTAATAGGGAGTGAGATCTGGTGAATACAATAGATGTAAAGCAATAGTGACATTGCTTTTATTTAAAAACTCTCTGACTGACAATGAAGTAATAATAAAAACTAGCCAAACCGCGGCGTACCATACGCCGCATAATCAGGCCGGTTTTTTAATGATTTTTAAGCACAGGGGGAAAATTAACATTTGAAACATCGGAAATGTAATAAATCAGCAAGAAAAGCAACATTGTAACAATGCACGGAACGAACCAACACACAATCGTCTGTGCGGCGCTCAGGCGCGGAGGGTGGAACAGGAGGAGAGGAGAAGGACATCTACTCCGCTACATCCGTCATGCTAGTCTGCTGATTTCTCATCCAGTATGCACTGCCTGCTCATGTGCCCATCTCCAACTCGTCACTTGAATCGTTGTCGCCTGTGCACAGTCTAGATGCAGCTGTGACTCACGTAGACTTTTTATTGCTCTGTGCGGTTTTAGCTGCCTTTTAACATATAATCAACCAAGACACCTGACCACGGTAGTAGCGAGGTGGGAGGGCGGTTTGTACAAAGTGCAGGAGCATCTAAGAAGACGCATGTTTGTCGCGGATGCGAATTGCGTGTAAAACAGTTTGCTATGGTGCACGCGGTCGTGCGTCGTAACCGAAAACTCGGTTTTTAAAGACTGCTTACTTCATTGTGTATACGACTGTAGGTGAATGAAAAGATGTAACCCTGGAGAGGGCAACATACCATACAGCGTTTTATACACTGCATACAGTGATTTACATCCGTGACAAATATGAATCTTCTTAGATGGTGCTGTCGCGTCCACCCACGCTCTCAAAGCACACACACTGCCTGGTCATGTGCCCGTTCGTAAGAGCAGCTAACAGAGGCTCGCCCACCAACTGTAAGACCATGGGATACCCCTCGCAAACTGCTCTACACGCCGCATACAGCGATTCACATCTGCAACAAACAAACTGTTTTACACACTGCATACAGCGATTCACAGCTGCAACATGATTTTTCTTAGATGGTCCTGTCGCGTCCACCCTCGCACTCAAAGCATACACACTGCCTGGTCATGTGCCCGGTAACAAGTGCAACTGACAGAGACCCGGCCACCAAGTCTAAGACCATGGGAAACCCCTCGGAAACTGTTTTACACGCTGCATACAACGATTTACATCCGCGACAAACAAACTGTTTTACATGCCGTATACAGCAATTTACATCCGTGACAAACATGCCTCCTCTTAGATAGTCCTGCCACGTCGTGTGGTGCCTCTGTGTGAACTGGTCAGGCGCTGAGAGAGCGTCTCGACTGTTGCAGGGCCTGCATTGGTGAAGCAGGTGAGACGGTAATGAAACAGAGGCACAGGGCTTATTGGTTTTTAAAGACTGTTTTCTTCATTGTGTTTTAACCTCAGTTTTAAAGGATTGTTTTAAGGATCCCATGGGATACCCCTTGCAAACTGTTTTACACGCTGCATATAGCGATTCACTTCCGCGAGAAACATGCCTCTATGAACAGTCAACGTGGCTCAGAGCTGCATGTGGACTCTACGACAGATGAACATAAATGACGCCGTTTTTCCTGTGTCATCGCGTCCGAGTTGGTGGGCGTGGTTCTGCGAGTTGTCGTCATATCCAATGGTCTTAGAGTTGGTGGGCGTGGCTCCTTCCTGCGTGCGCCATGGGCGTCTCACTTGTCGGCGGCTTAGTGAATCCACGCCCCTTCCGGCATGCTTTCCATGGTTGAGTTATATATATAGATAATAATCATATATTTGATTTATAGAGCACCTTTCCCATGCTTTAGGCACGTGTGTGAAATATGCAGTTTTGTGTGCAACACTACTTCAGTTCTTTATATTCCTGATGTTTTCCCAAATTCACCTCAGCATTTCAGTATAATGGAAATGATTAACTTTCTTTTTATAAAGCAGAAACTCTTTATAAACAAGTCCATTAATATCAAAAAAACATGATCTTGATCAGCTCAGCACAATTCCACTCAGTGGACTGATTAACTAGACCGGCGATTCTCAACCTTTTTCTCCTTGTGGGTCCCTTCAAAAAAACGGAATAAATTGGCGAACTCCCAGTGTAGTCATTACGATATAGTAAATAAAACAGTAACATTGGATTTTTATTAAAATTTATTTTCCATGTTGAATAATAAATGATTCATAATGAATGTAATAAAACAGAACATTCATTATAGTAAAGATGAAAACAATACGGAATTATCGTTAATGTCAATGAATGCCAACAGGTTCTTAGCTAACTTAGGTTAAAGTTGAAAAAACCCTCAATGGGATATTTGTACCTGTTTGGTAGAACAAAGAAATTCAAAATTTGGTTCGATGTCTGAAAGTTTGAGTCTTAGATCAGGTTCTGCATGTAACCTGTTTCTGCATTTATTTTTCAGGTAAGTGTATTTTGAAAATCCTTTCTCACACAGATATGTTGTGGCTTTTTTCTGACAAAACAGGATATTCATTTCTTACACTGTGCCAAAAGTCAATTAAAGAAGGATCTTTAAAAACAGCTTTTAGGGAACTGTCAAAGGATAAATCAATGAGCTTTTCTTTTTCCAGTAAAGTTATAGAAGTAAATGAACTTATATGTCCTTGAAAAACACTACATATCCAGTTGTTCGATCCAGATATATTAGATCTATTAGGAAAATAGTCACTGAAAGTTAATTGAAGCTGTTTGGGATGTTCAGTAATATCCCTTTTAATATTTTCGTTAAGTTGACTTTAATTTATTCATTCTGATAAAATGCTGCTGAGAGAATCAAAACATTCATATTCATTCATCTCCAGACATTGAATCCAACAGTTGAACTTTTTTTGCATGGCTTCTGTTTATTACCTGCTAATTTTCTTTTAAAATACTCTACAGGTTTATCCTTGTACGTTGGATTGTTTCAATGTGTCTACGAAGAAGTGATGGTTTTAAACTGCTTTTGGCCAGGACTTCCTATCAAATTACACAAAGTGGTTTAGGTCTGACTCATCCCCGATAAAATAAAAACCCATTTGTAAATAGTCTCTGTCATATTTTCGTTTCTTCTCTTTTGTCTTACTATTATTTTCACCTATTTTTTCCTTGCTTTCAGTTTGGAAAGATGGTGGCTCACAACAACTTTCAGTATCGTCACCCTGTGTTGGTACCAAATCAGGGACTGAAGAAGAAGAAGAAGAAGAAACAATTGATTGCTCATCCAGCTTTTTGTCAGACTTGATAAAACTACCCATTTTTAACCATCGATCCATAATAAAATTATGGATTAATAATTATCCACTTTTACGTTTGATGTGCGGACGTTTAAGTAAAAAGTCTATCGTAATTTATTTACACACACTATGCACTGCCAATTTATCTTATTAAAATCACTTGTGGTTCATAAGCGCATCGTATGATTCAATTCGACTCTATTCTCCTTTATCTGATTGTGGTGTTTTTATATCGGCAGATGTTATTCTCGTTCTTTCGAGCACATTCAGGGTTCTCGGTTCACTGAATTGTAAGTTTCCGGATCATACGAAAATGTACACGCATCACCAGCGGCATCACGTCTCATCCCGTTACAGATTGTTATCTGTTACGACTTGACAATTTTACGGAATCTTCCGTCGCAATGCGTAAGTGACTGAGGTAATATTCATGAATTTGACATTTAATTGATTTGTTGACCCATTTTTATTATTGTATTATTAATAGTACTGTTAATATATTTGCCTACATTTAATATTATGTTATATTTTTTATGTTTGGCATTTAAAATTCTGCCATGACAATATTTTTGTCGTGAACCTCTTTTATAAAGCACAGGGTTCACCAACCACCGGTTGGGAATTACTGAACTAGACTGTAGACATATAATACCTGGTGGTATATTTGATAATTAAACCCTACTCCTGTGCTATTGACTGATTTCAGGTATTTTTGGGTCTGCCTTCATATTTATATACATACATACATATATATACAGTACTAGCAAAATATCCGCGCTTCGCAGCGGAGAAGTAGTGTGTTAAAGAAGTAATGAAAAAGAAAAGGAAACATCTTTAAAATAACGTAACATGATCGTCAATGTAATTGTTTTGTCACTGTTATGAGTGTTGCTGTAATATATATATATATATATATATATATATATATATATTTATACACTCGCCTAAAGGATTATTAGGAACACCATACTAATACGGTGTTTGACCCCCTTTCGCCTTCAGAACTGCCTTAATTCTACGTGGCATTGGTTCAACAAGGTGCTGAAAGCATTCTTTAGAAATGTTGGCCCATATTGATAGGATAGCATCTTGCAGTTGATGGAGATTTGTGGGATGCACATCCAGGGCATGAAGCTCCCGTTCCACCACATCCCAAAGATGCTCTGTTGGGTTGAGATCTGGTGACTGTGGGGGCTATTTTAGTACAGTGAACTCATTGTCATGTTCAAGAAACCAATTTGAAATGATTCGAGCTTTGTGACATGGTGCATTATCCTGCTGGAAGTATGGGTACATGGTGGTCATGAAGGGATGGACATGGTCAGAAACAATACTAAGGTAGCCCGTGGCATTTAAACGATGCCCAATTGGCACTAAGGGGCCTAAAGTGTGCCAAGAAAACATCCCCCACACCATTACACCACCACCACCAGCCTGCACAGTGGTAACAAGGCATGATGGATCCATGTTCTCATTCTGTTTACGCCAAATTCTGACTCTACCATTTGAATGTCTCAACAGAAATCGAGACTCATCAGACCGGGCAACATTTTTCCAGTCTTCAACTGTCCAATTTTGGTGAGCTTGTGCAAATTGTAGCCTCTTTTTCCTATTTTTAGTGGAGATGAGTGGTACCCGGTGGGGTCTTCTGCTAATCTCGTATTTCTTTCCACTTCCAAATAATTAACTTGGGACTACCTTGCCGGCTCTTTCAGCTCCATGCTTTAGCTTCACACATCCGGGCTGGACAGACAGACAGACACACTTCCACACATAAACATTTATAGTTAAGATATATACTTATATATTAGCTATTGCTATTTTGTGTTATGTTAAGAATATGAAGTGTTGTTTTTTTGTTTTTGATTTGTTATCTGCTCTGCATCCTGTTTCAGGAACCTAAAAAAGCACTACGGGCCAAAGCAGGATCATCAGCTTTGGCATTTCATCTTTGTGAGTTCTCCTTGTTCTTGATATTGCATGTACTAGTTTTGACCTCTGCTTTGTATTTAGGGTTCTGCCTCTTGTTCTGTCTTTATATTTATTTACTCCAGGTTTGCCTTATTTACCTGCCTTGTCTTTTGTTCTTCTTTTAAATTCTTTGCAATAAATACTGTATTTAAAATATTTAAGAAACCTTGTTTGCTTTTGCTTCACCAGATTGTTTTATTGCTTTTTTCCCTCTCCACTGGATAACTGAAACTTATAAAGTCTTATCTCCATTTTTGGGCCTGTGCTGGCCAGCCAAAAAGCATGCTTTTTGAGTTTGGGGTCTGGTTGACACTGGTGAGACCTAGTCTGGTTTGTGGTATTTTGAAGCCTTTTGAGGCCTCCTCCCCCTTTTTGTTCTTTATGATGGAAGGAGTATCATAACAGGCCCCAAATGCCAACAACTAACAAAAGAAACCTAGACTTAACTACAAATAATAAAATAAAGAGATAGCAAACTATAAAACAGGAGAGAATAGAAAATTGGTGAAAACAGAATACATAACAAAACATAAACACATTCCTAACAAGACATTTTTAGGATTCCTTGTTTTGTTTATTTTAACTTTTGCTTTTGTTTCTAATAATCATATTTTCTCAATTACCTCCCAGGATTTTGACACCCTCCTGTTCTCTGACAACTTTTGCACATGTTCCTAAAGCTGATTTTCATTCAGAATTGTCAAACTCCCACCATCCAAAAATCATCATGTAGTCTACAGAAAAAGGTAAAGCAAACTTTGGCAAAACAGCTGTATTTGGACTCCTTATCCGAAAAGTTCAGATAGTACAATAAGAACTTCTGAAAAGGTGGGTTTAGAACTCCAGGTACATCACTGCTTGTTCTGCTTTTTTAGTAGAATGTACCTGATGTGTGCAATGCAGGACACATTCAAGCTTGAAGAGTCCAGCACTGACCAGAAAGTTCTGCGAGAAAACTGGGGGAACTCCTCACCTATTAGATACACTCCCATGGTGGAATATAAAAAGAGGAGAGACCAAAGGAGGAAGAACAGTTTGGTATCTTCTACATTTGTTTCTGAAAACAATTCTGCATGAGAGGTTGTTCCCAAGCATTAACAAATACATGCAGGAAGTTTGATTTTAGTTGCTGGGATAAACTTCAGCTGCCAGAAAACCCTGAACTGGATCAGATGGACTTGAGAATCTGAGGTGTGCTATGTTTGGTATAAAGAATCTCTCTTATGTACTAAAGATCAACATCTTTGGTTGGACACCCCTAAGTGGTTACCACAAGTAAATTGAAAAGACACAAGTGGGCAGTACACTCTTAAGATCACATGAATTAAACATTTTCCCAGAGATCAAATTAACAATTCATACAATACACCTGCATGAATCAGGAAAATGGAATAACCATTTCACATTTTTTTGCTTTTTTTACAAAGTCAAACAGTGGCTGCATACTTCTCTCACTTAAACTGACCACTATAAATCTTACTAAGAAACTGACATCTTATCCTGATAAGATCTAACTTTAGAACCTAAAATCTATATGCAAATACCTCAATTTAAATTACCTGATATATTTACCTGAAGACTGACATATGTGTTCCAGAATTGTGCAAAGCTCATTCAGACACCTCTGATAATCTTTTGTCTGAATGCCAAAAATGTTTTCTGCATTGCTGAAGACTTAGTTTCAAGGCTTCAATCGCTGGGTAAGAAATGACAATGGCTTCCAGTATTGGGGTCTGCTCATGCATGAAGACCATCCAACTTAATGAACACAACATTTTGCAAGCAACTGCAAACAGTAAGGGTATACAGTTTTGATGAAAATAGACCTTTCAGCCTTGACATAAATTGATTTTCCAACTGACACCTCATTCATACATTTACTGTACCCATTTATTTTAGATTTCTGAGAACGGGATGCTGTTTTCATGACATAACATTTGTTAACATTTGTTATATCACACTTTACCACTTCATTCCATTCAAACACACAGACAATCTTAGTTACAAAGGAAATACTAGGTCATTGTTGATTTGCAGGCTGATCCACACAGAAAGTAATGAACTATTACCTCTGTTTTTTTAAATCAAACGGGAGCTTAACGTGATGTTCCAAAGAGTTCATTTTCTTTTGCAGTTCCTTTTATATATTGAAATGAGGAGAGCTTTACATGGCACCTGTGTGAATTCAGGTAACAAAGTTTACATCAAATGTGTCCTCCTCACAAGTCTTAAGCATAAAGTACGTCCCCTTCTGAGCTCAACGTAATAGTTTTGCTTCTGAATGTGGGAGCCAAAGGATTCATTGGCCTTTTACTGAAAGTTCCATTAGGAGAAGACTGAAGAAAGCAGATTTCCATACAGGAAAAGAGGTAGAGTCAACAGATCTCCAACAGAAGCCTAAGGTTTTCTTAGCATCAGTTGTTCCCTCCAGCAGAAGCTTCTCACATTAGGAAGAATGAGAGAGATAGAGAGGAGAGGTGAAAGAGAAGAAACATTTCTAGGGAAATGGACAGGTAAAATAGAGGATAGAAAGGCAGCTATAGAGATGTAGATACTAAAGGGCATTCCCAGAGCATATGTGGAAAAGTACTTGGGGTCTTTAAAAAACAGAGACGACAACTGGAACAATTATCCCTGCCCATGACAAGGAGCTTCCTGGGGGTAATACGAGGGGGTACCCAAAAATAAATGAAATTGAAAAAAAAAAAAGTTTTAATAATTTTTACTTACTGAAACTTTCATCTCCTTCTATGCACTCTCATGTGAATGAATGTACTTGTCCCAATGGTTTTCCCACTGGTGGATACATTTTTTTAATTGATGAAAAGGAACGTTGCCCAATGCTTACAGCAATATTTCTATGACTTCCTCCATGGTACAAAAATGCTTTCCTTTGATTTCTTTTTTTTATGCCGGAACAAGAAAAATTTGCACAGAGCAAGATCATGTGACATTTCCCCTCATTTGAAACGCGAAATCCACTTGTGTTTTACTTAAAGCTTCCTCTTTAAAAGCAATTTCAAGCATCACTACAGTTTCAGCAGCTGTTTTCCTTAAGAGAAAACAAAATTTAACACAGATATGCTGTTCTTTATGATCACCCCTCACAAAAATCACAGCACCAAGAAAAATCAACACGGAATGCCGTATGAACAATAGAGAGCAACGTCACTTGGCAGACTGCCACAGAATATCGTAAGTATGCTACACTTATCGGCGAAATTTGAGCGCCAGGTACAGATTGTGGTTATTTTTGGGTACCCCTTTGTACACAAACAATATACAAACTTGAATGGTATAAAATGTAAGTCTAGGTTTTGAAGATTAAACAGGGAAACGTTTACAGAAAAATCTTCACAAAATGGATAGAATAAAGTGGAGGTCATATTGTTACACTTAAATGGATAGTATAGTATGTCAGGGAGCTTGCAGAGTATAGTGCAGCAACCTGTTTCAAAGTTGGGGAGATCAAGTAGAAGCATTTATAAAGAAGAAGATGATGTACTGTTGAGGACAAAGAGACACCAGGTTCTCTAAGAACTGATCTTAGCTGGAGACAAAAGAAAAAGGAGGCACATGGAATGGAGAATTTCGACCTCAAAGATTGGAATGTACAGAGTCTTCACTAGTCAAAAATAATTCTAAATGTCTAGACATAAAAAGATAACCAAAATGGGAAGGGACTGGGATTTCCAGCAATACATCACATCAAATCATGGCTGACTGGGGTGTGCAAATGCCAAGAATGGCAAGAGGCTAACCATTTTTCAACTTATGTAGAATTCATTAAGAAGCCAGGCTGGGGATTATCAGGCAGAGCAAGCCAGGTCCTGAGTAAAGGCAGAGAGAATCCACTCCAGACCTGTACCTAGTCAGGAGATTATAGTTAATGGTAGGTTTCTTTTTATTGCATAAAAAGTGGGCTAGCAGATATCTAACATTAGACCAAAACCTTTAGGAGGTGGAAGAGGCAGCATTTATAAAGTTAAACTGAGGTAACACATTCATTTTGATACCTGCTGCTGTCAAAGTCTTATTATAATGTTTTTCCCTTTAGTTACAGCTGATACCTGTGAATGTCCCCAGGTAGCCAGTGGAAACTGACCTCTTCTGGGTAATTAAAGCTTTTCATTCCTTCTGGGGTTAATTGGGCAGTGCTTGGTATTCTACACCCCGCAATGGTTAGGTCATCCTGCAGTTCTTATCACCCCACTTCTAAGTACATGCTGATGGCCAGACCACATTGTGTACATCAGTGTGGGAGGCAAAATTTTATCCATGATTGCAGTGGTATTGATATCAAACCTTTAGGATGGCTCATGCTGAGCCTTTCATATGCTAGCAGCTCAGGAATTGAGAACAGAACAGCAAAGATGTTTATAATACAGAATTTTATGAGCATTGCCAGAATTTTTATGATGCAGAATAAGCCCGATGACAACATACTTTTATGTTCTTTCAGTGGTGCTGACAGGAAGACCTCAGCTTTGCAAGGCCTGGGACATGCCGATAAGGGAACATTAAACATTTATTTTGGAGTGTACAATATGTGCGAGTTTAGTTGCCTGAAGATCTTTCAATTAGTTTCTCTCAAACACAAGTCCCTTGACAGCCCTAATATTTTCGGCTAGTTAATATTCCCCCTGGTTTAACTTGCCAGCTGTTTTTTTTTTTTTTTTTTTTTACTAATTACGGATAGATTTTAATTTGTTGCTTGAAATAGCATTTTCAATAATTTCATCATTAGGAACATCATGTGGCATATATCAAAGACAGAAAAGCAGCCAAATATGAAGGCATACACATTGCATGTCAAATGTCCTGTACTTAGGCAACTCCAGAAATGTAAAATTTTAAGAAATCAACATTACTCATGTGTCAATAAAATTGCCTAATATTCTGAAACTCATGCAGGGTCATGTGGAGCAAATGTGCATCCAGAAGCTTTTGGGAGCAAGGCAGGAACCATTTCTATACAAGGTCCCAGTCCATTGCAAGGCCCACTCATGCATACACTTAAAACTGAGCCAATTTGGATTTTGGTTTTGTCCGTTACGGGAGATGGACGTCTGAAGCGGAACTGCGTTAGCAGCAGTGCTAATTTTTCTCATATTTTTATCATCCCAAGGTATCCTGTATTTACCTAAATCGAGGAGGTTTTATTACAGTATATGCAAGCATGTATAAACATGAGCAGTAAAAAAAGGGCTCAGAAAGAAACAGAAAAGAAATCCAAAGCTACATCTAAGTCTAGATAGGCATCAAATCCAAGTCCAACCTCAAGGTATGGCCTTACAGAGGCTGACCTGGAACAGACAGGGAAAAGCACAGATCTCCTGGGACCACTGCAATGTCTCCAGTTGAGAGCGAAAGTGGGAGCGAATATGCAAGTAATACAGATCACAATAGCTCATCGATTCCAGAAGATCTACTGAAACAGGAAAAGGCCTTGCCTTGCACTTTTTCATCTATTTTCGCTAGTTGGGAGTATCAGATGTACCAGGGCTTGTCACTTCACCTGCGGAGCATGAAGGCCGAAACGATCTGTCTGAACTGAAGCTAATATCAGCGCAATGGCCACCACTGAAGACATAAAGGAGATGAAGAAAGATATAAAGAAAGAAATAAAAGATATGCTCAAGACAAACGAGAAGCTGGGTCAGGATATTAAAGACCAGGAGGTACGTGTAAATAATCACTTTGAGACAGCCTTTAAAGGTATGCTAGAAAAAATTGACAAACAAATTCAGGAAATGCGTCTAAGTTTGAGAAAAAACTGAGAGCACTTGGCAATCAGATGGAAGACATTAAGCAAACATTCATGACTCGAATTGAAACAGCCGAACATCTGGCATCTACTGGTGACAGGAAAGCAATGGCTACAAATTACGAATGCAAAAACTCTGAGACAGACTTGCTGCACTGGAAGATGGATGCAGAAGGAATAATATTAGAATCAAAGGTCTCCCAGAGAATCAAGAAAGTCCATACTCAGCGAAATTCGTTGCTGAGCTGTTCTCCAAAATACATGGAGAGGACTGAAGATCAGACACCGAAATAGCAGCAGCTTACCACATATGGAGATCAAATACTTCTAAACCTAAGAGTCTTATTGTGCACTTCAAAAAAATACAATTTAAATTACATGTAATGTCACTTCTCAGACAGAAAAAAAGAGATTACATTTGAAGATAATCACATTCGCATTTTCCCATATTCTTACCCACAACAGCTGCTAAATGTGCAGCTTTTTACAACATTAAACAGCACTTTTTGAAAAGCCGAGATCAGATACAGCCTCTTGTACTCAACCAAACTGAAAGTGGATATTCAAGACAAGCATTACATCTTTACTACTATGGAGGAAGCAGAAAAAGAGTTAAGAAAACTGATTCCAACACTTATTTGAAATATGATGGTGAGTCACATGCTGTCATGGCATGGCAAAGAAGATCTTGCTGGCTGTTTGATCCGCTTGCAATGATACTGGTACTGTAATTATATATCCTTTTCCCTTCTTGGCCACTTTTTGTTGATGCTTTAATAACAATTATATACATATATGTATGTATATGTGGAAGAAATTAATTTCTCTTCTAAAGGAAACTATTTAACATCATACCCTTGGTTTATTGTTATTGTTATTATTGTATTAGGGTTTACTATACTTATCCAGGGTCACTTTTTGACACCATTCCCTAGGTTTACTATTTTACTATCTCAAGATTGTTGAAGATTATATTTTATACTTATAGTAATTGGACTGTATTGGCAATAGATATCTTAATTTTATTCCTCATACGCCGCTTCTGGGGAGCTTGCTTTGTTTTGGACATGCTCTGTCTCTAGGTATGTCAGAGGACTGGGGTCCAGCCTCACATGGGGAGGCAAAATGGGGGGAGGGGGTTCTAGGGGGGGAGAGAAAGAGAGCAAGCTATCTCTAATCTGTCCTTTTAATCCTTATAATTATAAGTGCCAACGTAACAATAGGCTTCATGGCAATAACTCTCGGGAAAATTGGAAATTGAGGTCAAAGCTGTCTTATTTTCGGTTAAGACTTAAAAAATGACAACAAACGTTCAGAAGCAATGTCTCCAAGACTGGATGGTTAACTTTGTGAGATGGAATGTTAAAGGCCTGAATCACAAATTAAAGGGAAAGAAAGTATTCTGTAACTTAACAGGTCTAAACGCTAAAATACAATTTTTACAGGAGACCCACGTATTAAGAAAGGATCAGTTTTGGCTGCACAAATTACTGGACTGGCCAAATGTTCCATTCCAGCTATACAATGAAACTAGAGGTGTGAGAAGAATTCTTATACATAGAGCAGTCTAATTTGTAGTATCAGTATCATTGGGAATGGATGTAAATACATTTTGCATGAATTCCCTATCATCAACATTGGGTGCATAAACATTTATCAAAATCACTTTACAGCTAAATAAATTACCTATGGCAATCACATATCTCCGTTCAGGATCAGATACTATATCTGATACTACAAATTAATAAATCCAGTTTGGTCTTGTGATATTACCAAAAGCAGCACTTTCTCCATCCTTCTAGCTAGGACTTTTTAGAGTATCTTAATATTATTAGGGATTTATTAATTTGTAGTATCAGATATAGTATCTGATCCTGAACGGAGATATGTGATTGCCATAGGTAATTTATTTAGCTGTAAAGTGATTTTGATAAATGTTTATGCACCCAATGTTGATGATAGGGAATTCATGCAAAATGTATTTACATCCATTCCCAATGTGAAACTTCTTAAAATATAATGGCTGGGGACTTTAATTGTGTTTTAAATCCAGACCAAGATAGTTCTCCTGCCACAAGAGTGATGACATCTAACACTGCAAAGACAATTGTACAATTTGTAACTGACCACAAATTATCAGACCGCTGGAGATTTCTAAACCCATACAGATCCTAGAGAAAATAAAATTTACCTCAAACTTTTTGTGAAGCATTAATTAACGTCTTTCCTAAACAAAATAAGGACTTATTACAATGTGCATCATATAGAGCAATTTCACTTTTGATTAATAATATTAAGATACTCTAAAAAGTCCTAGCTAGAAGGATGGAGAAAGTGCTGCTTTTGGTAATATCACAAGACCAAACTGGATTTATTAATTTGTAGTATCAGATATAGTATCTGATCCTGAACGGAGATATGTGATTGCCATAGGTAATTTATTTAGCTGTAAAGTGATTTTGATAAATGTTTATGCACCCAATGTTGATGATAGGGAATTCATGCAAAATGTATTTACATCCATTCCCAATGTGAAACTTCTTAAAATATAATGGCTGGGGACTTTAATTGTGTTTTAAATCCAGACCAAGATAGTTCTCCTGCCACAAGAGTGATGACATCTAACACTGCAAAGACAATTGTACAATTTGTAACTGACCACAAATTATCAGACCGCTGGAGATTTCTAAACCCATACTCAAGAGCATATTCCTTCTACTCATCTACTACTTCATCTTGCAGATGACGTCTTAATCCACTTTTATTAGCAGACGAGAACTGTACAGAATTTATATCCAAGCAAATAATAAATAGAGACAAATACATCCTCAGAGGTTTCTGCAGGAACACTCTTGGAAACCCTGAAGGTCTTCTTAAGAGGAAAGATTATCCAACAGAAATAAATTGGAAACCAAGAAGGTATCAGAGCTAAATCAACAAAATTACTAGAATAGATCAAGAACATGCCAGGTGTCCAAGTGAGGCGTTTCATAGGAAAAGGCAGGCTCTGCATTCAGAGTTCAATATCTTAACAACTAAAGAAACTGAACAATCAAGACATTATTATTATGAATATGGAGAGAAAGCTAATAAGATCTTAGCTCAACAAATCAACAAGCAAGAAGTTCACAAAGCAATCCCAGCAATCACCAACACAAACAAACACAAAATCATTGACCATAAAAATATAATGCACACATTTAGAGACTACTATAAATCCTTATATTCTACTAAGATTGAAGACGACAAGACACAATCTAATGCATTTCTGGACGCATTACAAATACGACAAATAGATACTCTTAGTGCAGAGGAATTGGATAAACCTCTGGCACTATCAGAATTACTAAATGCTATAAACTCACTGCAGAGTGGGAAAGCAGCAGGCCCTGATGGCTACCCTGCCAAATTTTATTGAATATTTTCAACTCAGCTAGCTCCCCTTCTATTAGCAACATTTACAGATCCTAGAGAAAATAAAATTTACCTCAAACTTTTTGTGAAGCATTAATTAACGTCTTTCCTAAACAAAATAAGGACTTATTACAATGTGCATCATATAGAGCAATTTCACTTTTGATTAATAATATTAAGATACTCTAAAAAGTCCTAGCTAGAAGGATGGAGAAAGTGCTGCTTTTGGTAATATCACAAGACCAAACTGGATTTATTAAAGGCAGACACTTAGCTTCCAGTCTTCGACACCTGTTTAATATAATATATTCACCCAAAAAGTCAAACACCCCAGAAATATTATTATCGTTGGATGCAGAAAAAGTATTTGACATGATTGAATGAAGCTACCTTTTCACTACATTGGAGAAATTTGTGTTTGGCCCGAACATTTGTGCATGAATCAAACTACTGTATACCAATCCAATGGTGCCCTATGTCACCATTGCTTTTTGCAATTGCCATTGGACCACTGGCCATTCATTGTTGAAATGCTATTGAGATAAAGGGGATTATCAGAGAAGGACTGGAACAGAAAGTTTCTCTATATGCAGATGATATGGTACTATATATATCAGAACCACAAAATACTGTGCCTGCAGTCCTAACAGAAATAACAGAATTTCAAAAGATTTCTGGTCTCAGAATCAATATATATAATACCCGCGCTTCGCAGCGGAGAAGTAGTGTGTTAAAGAAGGTATGAAAAAGAAAAGGAAAAATTTTAAAAATAACGTAACATGATTGTTAATGTAGTTGTTTTGTGATTGATATGAGTGTTGTTCAAATATCTATATATATATATATATCTCTATCTATCTATATCTATACATATATATACACACTAGCAAAATACCCGCGCTTCGCAGCGGAGAAGTAGTGTGTTAAAGAAGCAATGAAAAAGAAAAGGAAACATTTTGAAAATAACGTAACATGATTGTCAATGTTATTGTTTTGTCACTGAGTGATGAGTGTTGTTGTCATATATATATATATATATATATATATATATATATATATAAATATATAAATATATATATATAAATATATATATATATTTACACACACACACAAACATATATATATACATATCTATACATATACACATACATATACATACACACATACATACACACACATATACACACAAATACATATATATATATACATACACACATACATACATACACACACATATATACACACAAATACATATATATATACATACACACACACATATATAAACATATATATACATATACATACATATCTACATATATACACACACAGCTATTTCAGTATCAGTGCAATACGCTGTTTGTTAAAACGGATGACACCAGCTCTTACGTGCAAGTCTGCGTGGATATTATGAACTATCAGATTTGTTCAAGTTCTATTTAAATTTTAAATAGAAGGAATTTTTATTTAGTCGACAGAAATATCTTTGGTAGGAATGGTAAAACAGACAGGAATATTATTCCTGAATAAATCAACTCAAACCTTAAACAACTTATAATATTTTGCTCTCCATAAAAATATATCCTGTCTAAATTATACAAGTTAGAAATAAAGTAAACATTAAAAGAACAAACATTCAAATTTCTTTACTCTTATGTAATTTTATATTTTATAAAAATAAACTTAGATTTTAAATATCCCAAAAGATTTTGCTCTCCATAAAAATATATCCTGTCAAAATTATACAAATTCAAATATGAACATGCTGCATAACAAAACCTAGAAATATAAATAAAATGTGTTCCTTTCAGCAATAACAAATCAAATCATTCAGTTGTCTTTGCTCATATGTCATTTTAGAGCTGGACGCCTGGCATCTTTTTTTGGCAACAGGTTCGTTTCTGTTTGGTGTGAAGTTCTGTGTTGTGGAGATTCTCAGGATGGATTGCAGGTGCTCATCAGTGAGGCGACTCCTGTGTGCTGTTTTGTTAGTCTTTATCACTGAGAAGAGCTTCTCACACAGATATGTGCTACCAAACATGCACAAGGTTCGAGCCGCATGTAGACGGACTTTTTTTGTTCTTCAAAGTCACCAAAGCGCCGTGCAAACTCAGTGCGCTCAGTTTATCAGCAAAGTGCGTATTTGGGAACACCGTAGTGACGACTTGGTTTAACATTACTTGGTAATAGGGAAAGTGGGGCAAGTGGTTGTGTCTCCCATAAAAGCAGCCTCAATTGAAATCACTTTGTGATTGTGCACGGGTAAAACGTCCGCTGAAGTGTCAGATTCTTATTTAATTCTTCTGCTTTCTGTATCTTCTGCATTGCATTCAGGTCTTTCAGGTTACCCTGATGTTTTGTTTTATAGTGCCGTCTTAGATTAAATTCTGTAATTACAGCCACATTAGCTCCACAAATGAGACACACGGGTTCAGTAAACATATACTCAGCCTCCCATCGGTTTTTAAAGGCTCTATTTTCAGAATCAACTTTTCTCTTCAGCATCGTGTGAGCTAGCTTCGCAATAACTTGCAGCATCTTAAGGTAGACTTGATTAACGCGGTAACTGTTCGCAAGGCAGCTGAAGCGCTGCATTATGGGATCTGTAGTTTATTGTGTTACCAGCGCTTCATATACCCGGGCTTTAATAACAATAATACAGTATATAAAATGATCTCGGGCGGATATAATTACACGGGCCGGATGTGGCCCGCTGCCCTTGAGTTTGACACATATGGACTAAATAGAACTTGAAAAGATATATTTTTTCAAATGTGATCGCGCAATTCAGATAGAGTTGACGCGCACTACAGCCTGCATGCCTCAATAAGTCATCCTCCCCTTGCCCTTACTTTTTTACCGTTCATCTAATGAATACACTGAGTATGGCTTTACCAAAACAATCACTGATGGCGAATAAAGTATCCATTATTCGAGTATGTAGATCGGGTTATATATATATATATATTGTAAAGGACCGAGGAGACAGTAGCAAGGGTTGGGGTTTTCCGCCCCGTATATTGTAAATAAACAAAAACTGGTCAAAATTATAAACAAAATAGTTCATAATGCGCGACGCCGACTCCTGGCGCCGCGGCCATTTTATTGGGGAGGAGCCGGAAGTGGAGGAATGTCGGGAAGGACCGCAAGGGAGGATGGGAAGGATGACGTCAGGGCAAGATGGCGGAGGAAGGGCGGAAGTATCGCACTGCGGTCAGTCCAGGCCTATGGTGCAGGAAGGTCTTTCTTTCTATGAGGAAGCAGAGGGAGAAAGTTAATACCCCACCATTCCCTGGCGGCGAGTGGTTTCCCAGGTGCTATCGAATCAATCCGCGGCCTCCTACTCGCGCGTGCGTGACACGATCCCCCCCTTAGCCCAGGACCGCCAGGTCGGGCGGACCTAACCGAGAGGTCGTGAATACGAGAGAGGGCATCGGCATTGGCCTGAAGGGTGCCCCGCCGATAAGTGACAGTGAACTTATACGGCTGTAAGTCCAGGAACCACCTGGTGACCCGCGGATTCACTCTTTGTGTAGGGACATCCACTGAAGTGCAGCGTGATCAGTCACCAGAGCGAATTCGCACCCAGCAGGTAGTACGGAGGTGGGTCACTGCCCACTTAATGGCCAAGGCCTCCCTCTCCACTGCCGCGCACCGGCCCCGGTCCATCAGTTTCCGCTAAGGTACATCACAGGGTGCTCGACACCATCGACGCTTTGGCTCAGCACGCACCCAGGCCTGTGTCCGCGCCGGTCTGGAGAATAAACGGAGCCCAAAATCGGGCGTCCGTAACACAGGTGCCGACGTTAGGGCCTTCTTTAGGTCACTGAACGCTGTTCTGCTTTGTCGGTCCACACCACGTATAGGGAGCCCTTTTTGTCAGGTCAGTCAAGGGTGCTGCTCTTCGAGAAACGGGAACAAACCGGCGGTAGTAACTCGCAAGCCCCAAGAAAGCCTGCACCTGTTTCTTGGTACTGGACGGGCCATTCTAAGATGTCTTTAACTTTGGAGCTCTGTGGCCGCACCTGTCCTTGTCCCACGAGGTAGCCTAAATATTTGGCCTCCTTTAATCCAAAAACACTTCCGGGGTTTATGCGGAGGCCGGCTTTAGCCAGTGTTCGGAGGACAGCTGCGACCTGCAGTAGATGCTCCTCCCAGGTGCCGGAATAGATGACAACGCCATCCAGGTAGGCGGCGCTATAGGACTGGTGGGGCTTCAGCACTCTATCTACCAGACGCTGGAAGGTCGCCGGGCCCGTGCAGCCCAAATGGGAGGACCTTGTACTGCCAGTGCCCGCTAGGGGTGCTAAAGGCCGTTTTCTCCTTTGCGGATGCCGTTAAAGGAATTTGCCAATACCCTTTGTCATGTCAAGGGTAGTCAGATATCGAGCCGCACTCCAGCCGCCAAGGAGGTCGCCAATGCGGGCATGGGGTAGGCATCGAACTTGGAGATCTGATTCAGACGCCTAAAGTCATTACAGAACCTCCAGGAGCCGCCTGGCTTGGAGACGAGGACAATAGGGCTGGACCAGGGACTATGGCTCTCTTCAATTATGTCCATGTCCAACATACGCTTTCACCTCCAGTTCGACCTCTGCGCTGCTTTGCCTCCGGAGTCGGTAGGGCCTCTCCCGGACGACACCCCGGCCCGTGACTATATCGCGCTCAATCAGCGCGTCCGCCGGGTGACTCGCCACTACCTCGGGATGGCTCGGAGTGTTTGGGCTAACTCCTGCCGCTGCTTGGGGTCAGCTCTTCGCGAGGTTAAGGGCAGTTGTGCTTGCGAAAGGGAGAGTGACCTACGGGAGCTGGGAGCTCCTCTCTATCTCCAGGGCTTTAACAGGTTGACATGATAGATCCTTCACTTTCGGTCGACGATTGGGCTGTTTCACCAAATAGTCGACGCAGTCCTTTCTCTCCTTAACCTCGTAAGGCCCTTGCCAGTGAGCGAGCAGCTTCGAAAGTGGGAGGTCGGACGAGCACCATAACTCGTCCCCGGCGGAACTCCCTGAGGACGGAGTTGCGGTTGTAACACCGGCCTGCGCTGCTTGCGCACGAGTCACGTGCTCTTTTAGGAGGGGCCTGATCTTTGTGAGTCGGTCGCGCAGTTGCGCACGCATCAAAATGTTAGAGGAGGGAAGAGCCTCGCCTCCCAGCCTTCTTTTAGGATGTCGAGGATTCCCCGGGTTGTCGCCCGTATAGTAATTCAAAGGGGAGAAGCCTGTAGAGGCCTGGGGTACCTCCCGTAGGCAAAAGCACGAGCGGGAGGAGCTGGTCCCAGTTCCTGCCGCCCGCTGACTACCTTGCGGAGCATCTGCTTAAGCGCCTGATTAAATCGCTCACCAACCCGTCAGTTTGCGGGTGATAGACTGACGCTTTCAGGTGCTTTATCTGCAGTAATTTGGCTACCTCCTTGAACGTATCCGAAGTGAAGGGCGTACCCTGGTCCGTGAGGACCTCCTTGGGTATGCCCACGCGTGAAAACAAATTAACCAGTTCCCGCGATGCTTTTAGTATTAGCGGGCGCAGGGGAACCGCCTCTGGGTACCGGGTGGCATAGTCCACCATGACTAGGATATACTTGTGGCCACGGGTTGAGGGCTCCAGGGTCCCACCAAATCGACCCCTATCCTTTCAAAGGGGATGTCCACGAGGGGAATAGGGACTAGAGGAGCACGGTCCCTCCTAGGAATCTGGCGGGTCTGGCACTCCGACAGGATTGACAGAACCGCCGGACCTCCTCATTGATCCCAGGCCAGTAAAAGCGGGCTTAATCCTCTCCAGTGTTTTTCGCCCCAGGTGGGCCTAGGAGGTGAGCATGTGCCAACTCGCATATCTCCCGCCGGAAGGTACGCTGAATTAGCAACAACTTCCGCACCTCGCCTCATGGGTAGCCACCGGTACAACAGATCATTCTCAAGGACAAAGAAGGGTTCCCGCGTGTGGATCCGTCCGCTGTTGAGCTGTTAGGCAGAACGATCGCATTCCGGGCAAAGCGCAGGGAGTCATCATTCCACTGCTCCCTCTTAAAGGAGGCCGGCGTGGACCGAAATTGATGGTCCAGGCCGCCGAGAGGGTCTTGGGGCCTGGGCCCGGGAAGAGTTCCTGGCTAGTCCCTTCTCCGCGGAATCTTCCGGTCAAGGTCCGTAGCCACGAAAGGTCCCCGAGACACCAGCCCCATAGGGCCTGCCCTTGTGCACGGCGTGGAGGCCGCGGGAGGGGTGCCTTTTCCCCTCATAACAAGATCCAACGAGGCCCCGGAGCGCGAATGGCTTACCGCTGATTCTTTTAGACCAGTCTTGTCCCAGAATCACTGGGAAGGGGGTCAGGTAACACAGCGACCGCCATTTGATTGGTCCCCCCTTCCAGGTGACATAGCAGTGAGCGGAACGATATGACCTAGTCCCCCCATGCACACAGGTGACCAACAAATGCTGTTTTAACCACTGTTGCGGTAAGACAAAACGGCGAGCAACAATGGTAATGTTGCTGCCGGAATCAAACAAAGCCACCACGGCGTGCCCATTTAGCAACACCACTCCCGTGATTCGACTCGCCAAGGGATGCGGCGGGTACAATACCTCTCCGATGATGTCCAGCTGCAGTCCATAGGCTCCGGGCGATGTGATGGGGCAGTTTGGCAGCAGGTGACCGGTCTCGCCACACTTGAAACAGCGCGCGGACCCGCCTCTCTCTGGCTCTGGCTGGCGCTTCTGCAGCGCTCGAGGGGCTCGGGGTGGCCGCCCGTCCCTGCCGGTTCCCGCGAGCAGGCTTTTCTGACCCCCAAGTCGGAGGACCGCCAACTGACGCTCCAGGACGCCGAGGAGGCCCGACATGTTCTGATAGGCGTGTCCCCGACCTGCTGGGCGAGGGAACTGGGCATCGCGATTGACCAGGCCTTCACAGGCCACCCGCCGACCACTTTCCGCCCGCCGGGCTCTCTGGCCGTAGCCAGCGCCCATCTTGCCCCAGAACTCAACGCCTGGGCGCGAAGGGCTTTTCGGGTCAAAGACCCAGTTCCGCCATTCGCCGCCTGCTGGCCCGGCTAATGCCGTAGCGGGCCAGTATTTCGGGCTTGAGGAGGTCGTAATTAGCGCCTCCTCCTCAGGGAGGTCATAATAGGCCCGCAGCGCTGGTCCTTCAGGTATGGCGCCAAGATGGACGCCCACTGACCGCTGCCACTCGCTCCGGTGGCCGCCCTCTCAAACATGCCCAGGTAGGCATCGACGCCCTCCGGCGGGCCCATCGGACCATAGGATGAGGCGGCTGCCTGGGCGGGTCTGGTCTCGCCCGTTGGGCTTCCACTAACCTGGCCTTCGTGGCCTCCAGCTCCCGGTGGTGGCGGCTTGCGCAGCTGCAGGCCTGGAGCTGGTCATTCATCCTGCAGCACGTGTTGAGGTCCTGTCCCTCCGCATTCCGGGATCTCTATCCTGCCGACTCGCCACTTGTAAAGGACCGAGGAGACAGTAGCAAGGGTTGGGGTTTTCCGCCCCGTATATTGTAAAAAACAAAAACTGGTCAAAATTATAAACAAACAGTTCATAATGCGCGACCGACTCCTGGCGCCGCGCCATTTTATTGGGGAGGAGCCGGAAGTGGAGGAATGTCGGGAAGGACCGCAAGGGAGGATGGGAAGGATGACGCCAGGGCAAGATGGCGGAGGAAGGGCGGAAGTATCGCACTGCGGTCAATCCAGGCCTATGGTGCAGGAAGGTCTTTCTTTCTATGAGGAAGCAGAGGGAGAAAGTTAATACCCCACCATTCCCTGGCGGCAAGTGGTTTCCCAGGTGCTATCGAATCAATCCGCGCCTCCTACTGCAAGTCGCGACAATATATATATACCCGCGTATCGCAGCGAGAAGTAGTGTGTTAAAAAAACTAGAAAAAGAAAAGGGAACATTTTAAAAATAACGTAACATGACTGTCAATATACAGTATTTGTTTTGTGAGTGTTACTGAGTGTTGCTGTCATCAAGGATTTGATTATCATTATTTCTTTCAATCAGGTTCGTATTTGTAGGATGTGTTGTGTTCAAGTTACATTCTGTGTTTGTCAATCGCGTTGTAAAGATAACAGGTTTCATTCATCGATTCGTTTCTTACTGCATCAATAAACAGCTCGTCTTCTTCTTTATCTGAGACCTGACACACTGCATGCACGGGTTTTTTACACTGTCTTCCTTTAAGCGGGACATTGACTTTTCCAACGTGTGCTTTGTTTCCGCAGTAGTTGGATTTATGAATATGCTTGTATGTATGAGGCGCTTCATATTTTTGCTGCCTTTTCAATTGTGTAATTGGTTTTGTTCAGCTCTTTGGAACTGTTGCCTTTTATCTGTGCACTGCGTCCAGTTCACGTGAGCCACTCGGTGTACATGCATCGAAGGTTCCCAGCTGTGCTGGTGCCATCTCGTGCGATGTCCATGGCTGTATTTAATGTTACCTTAGTCCTGGCACTTAAAACTTTCTCTTGCAGTTTCGCTGAGTTTGTGTCAAACACCACCCTGACCATCTCATCTTCCTCTCCATAAGCACAGTCCTTCACCCGTGAATATTTACCCGTGGCAGTTTGCTATTGGATTGCGCTGACGGACGGCCTTATATGGGCAGGCACTAAATTACAAACACCAGCGGCAGCCTGTCTATGAACTTAATTTAAAGTGTAGGTTTACATCGTGCTTTGTTTCCGTAGCAGAACTCATGAATATGGTTGTATATGTCACTTTCGCCGCTTCTTATTGTTTAGCTGCCTTCTCAATTATATAATGCATGTTTTCTTCAGCGCTTTTTGAGGTCTTCCTGGTTTTCTATGTACCGAGTGATTACGTGGGAGGCGTGATGATGTCACACGAAACTCCGCCCCCACGGCGTTGAAGCTCATCTCCATTACAGTAAATGGAGAAAAACTGCTTCCAGTTATGACCATTACGCGTAGAATTTCGATATAAAACCTGCCCAACTTTTGTAAGGAAACTGTAAGGAATGAACCTGCCAAATTTCAGCCTTCCACCCACACGGGAAGTTGGAGAATTAGTGATGAGTCAGTGAGTGAGTCAGTGAGTGAGTGAGTGAGTGAGGGCTTTGCCTTTTATTAGTATAGATACATATCTTCATATCTATATACATATATACATATCTATATACATATCTACATATAAACATATATATATATACATACCTATCTACATCATATATACACATACATACATACACACACACAAATTATATATATGTGTGTGTATGTATGTATGTATGTGTGTGTGTGTGTGTGTGTATATATATATATATATATATAGTGTAGATAGGTGTGTGTGTGTATATATATATATATATACACATACATACAAACATACACAGGTATATATATGTGTATATATATGTATGTGTCTATATGTGTGTGTATAGCTTTGGTCACTGAGTGCAAGGGAAAAATAATAAAATATAGTCTATAAGTTATTAAACAGTAAAACATTAACGTTTTAAGAAGTACAGGTACATTGAGCACTACTGGAGTGGTTGCGGGTAAACTACATTTTAAAGACTGTGTAACACAACAGGTAAGTAGTACTAACAGCAGCTAAAATGTATATGGATCATCTCTCGGTAGTAGATCCCTTTTGAAAGGCGCTACACGACGGCTGTGGTATAGAAATTACATTTTCTATGTGAACGTTCAAATTTCTGTCTCTGGTAATGTGCCTTACAGGTATTACCAGCAATTAAAGAAAATTAGTTTTGTGTCCTCTGCAGTTTTAAGAGAGAAAGGCTTTGGTTTGGGATAAAAGGAAAAAGGTGTAAAAAAAGGAAAGTTGCCTTTTTCTTTTATATAGTGTATAGAGATGTGTTTGCTGACAATATGATCGCCTTTTGGGGACAGTCGCGGTGAGTTTTGTGTAGACTGGTGAGAAGTCTCTGCCATTAATCGGCTGTGATGGCACTGTCAGTCCTCCACTCCTGTGCGTGTCTTCATAATCTGAGCTGACAACCTCATAATCGTATATATGCAAACGAAAGTTCGAATCGCCTTAATATTACTTTGCCGCGGTGTAGAAAAGGGGTCCCGTGTTTGCACTTGTCTGGGCTATAGCTCAGGGGGAGGATGAAAAAAGTGAAAAGTGCTCACTTTGACTTAAGGCAGAAGCGCAGTCAGCGTCTCAAAGGCCGGCACAGCTATCGCGCGCGCCGGCTGCTCGACTTTTGCTGGGCAGGAGACCCCAGTTTTTGCAGACATGTTCACGATATCAAAAGTCTCAGGCTCTTTGGAGGTCATTCATATATATATATATATATATATATATATATATAAAAATACCAGCGCCTACGAGCGGAGAAGTAGTGTGTTAAAGAAGTAATGAAAAAGAAGAGGAAACATTTTATTAATAACGTAACATGATTGACATTGTCATGAGTGTTGCTGTCATATATATGCCTGCCTAAATAAGTCACCCTCACTTCACTCTTACTTTTTTACCATTCATTTAATCATGGCTAGTGGCGGAAAAATTATTAAATGGAAGGAGGATTACACTGAGTATGGCTTTACCAAAACAATTATTGATGGCGAATCGATTATTCATAAAGCTTGAATTGGTGATCTGTTTTTCTGTGTTAACCTCATATTTTTTCAGACTTCTTCTCAAACCAAGGTGGTGCGAGGGTAAAATGAATCGGGATGCGCTGATCAATGTAATCGGTGTACCAGGAAATCATGCATTGACAAAAGTTCCCCTTTGCTTGTAATGCAAAGTGTGATTAAATGCATTATTTTTTAAACGCGTTATGGAGCACATGCATCAAAGCTTCTCAGCTGTGCTTGTGCTAAGAAAAGGAAAGATTTTAAAAATAACATAACACGATTGTCAATGTAACCTTTTGTAAGTAGTGCCTGGAGGTTTCAGTGTGGAGAAACTCTAGAGACAGCGTGTGTATTAACTTGTGGATTTTTCTGTGAGTATTTGGTGGCAGTGTGACGAAGTTGCTTTGAAAGACGGCGTTAGCCGCGGAGCTCAGCTCAGACCGAAATGAGGTAAATGGGAGGGGAGATGATGACGTGACTCCCCCACCCGCCTTAACTGTCAATTCCCCACAAACACAGTCTCTCGGAATTTGCACAAGCACACCCCTTCACCTGCAATTTTAACTTAGTTACAAAGTGATCAAAACTCTCGTTTATATCCTGTGTCCTCTCATTAAACTTGTATCCTGCATTACCCGTGGGCATGAGAAATGCCAGCTGTCTATGAACTTAATTTAAAGTTTAGGTTTACACCTTGCTTTCTTTCCGAAGTAGCAGCACTCATGAATATGGTAGTATATGTCACTTGCTCGCTTCTTATTGTTTCGCTGCCTTCTCAATTATATAATGCATGTTTTCTTCAGCGCTTTTTGGAGGTCTTCCTGGTTTTCTACGCACTGCGTTGATAGTCAGTTTACGTGATTACGTGGAAGGCGTGATGATGCCACACTAAACTCTGCCCCCACGGCTTTGAGTGAGTCAGTGAGGGCTTTGCCTTTTATTAGTATAGATATATATATATATTCTGCTGTGAAGCCCCCTATTACACAGTGATTCAATGGGAAACAAACACTTTTTTATCTCTTCTTTGCTGGATCAGTTGCGGGCTTGCTGCTGCTGCTGTGCGATCTGCATCTTGCTTGTCCTTTGTTATCACTGTGTCCTCTGCTCATGTTGAGCTCCCGCTCCTGAGGCGCTGTGCCCTCAGGGTTGTCACAGAGCCCAGATCACTCCTGAAAGAGACTTATGTTTGTTTGAAATGTTTGAATAAAGTTTTTGTCTCTGGAATTTCCTGAGTGTATCTGTGCAACTTTGTGACCCAAGCATGACAAAATATATATATATATATATATATATATATATATATATATATATATATATATATATATATATGTGGGTATATATATATATATATATATATATATAGATATATATATAAACGCAATGACACATAGTCATAAATAATATTTTGGTGGTTATTTCCTTTAGTATTGAATTATTTCTTCATTTTTTAATTTCATATGACATGACACACAACATGAAATACACCTTAAAATTTTGGCCTGTCACAGCTGAGAGGGAGGGCTGTACCGAGTACCATTTTTTGAATTATGAATTGTCAGTACCAGGGATGCTCACAATCACAACTTTGCAGAATGTGCTTTTGAGCGATAAGATTCTAAAGACAAGCAAAGCACTGCTCAAAGTTGTGACTGAGTGTGTCCATGGTGCATATGAGTGCAAGAAAAAGTTGGCCTGAATTTCTAGTGTGCAGTTGAAGTGTATAATGTAACTTATAATGGCTGGGGACTTTAATTGTGTTCTAAATCCACTTTTAGATAAGACTTCCTCCACAGGGGGAACGGCAACTAACACCGCAAAGATAATTACAAAGTTTATAACTGATCACAACTTATCAGATCCCTGGAGGTTTTTAAACCCAAATTCAAGAACATATTCTTTCTACTCACCAGTACATCATTGCTACTCAAGGATTGATTACTTCTTTATAGATAATAACTTCTTGCCTAAGATTAAATCTTGTAAATACGATGCTATTGTTATTTCAGACCATGCTCCGATGATCTTGGAGCTGAAATTACTAAGCCCCATACACTCACCCGCAGATGGCCTCAATCCGCTTCTATTAGCTGACGAGAATTGTACTGAATTTATATCCAAACAAATCAATTCTTTCTAGAGACAAATACATCCCCTGAGATCTCTGCAGGAATACTCTGGGAAACTCTTAAGGCCTTCTTAAGAGGACAGATTATCTCATATCTTTCCCACAGAAATAAATCCGAGCGAAGAAAGTAGCAGAGATTAAAAGTGAAATTACTAAAATAGATGAAGAACATGCCAGACTACCAAGCGAGACTCTACATAAGAGGAGGCAGGCTCTACATTCAGAATTAAACCTCTTGACAACTAAAGAAACCAAACAACTAATTTACAAATCCAGACATCATTATTATGAACATGGAGAGAAAGCTAATAAGCTTTTAGCGCAACAAATTCACAAGCAAGATATGTACGCAACGCAATCTCGGTAATTACTAACACGAATGGAGATAAAATCATCGAACACAAAAATATAATGTACACTTTTAGAGACTACTATAAACCCCTATATACTACTGAGTTTAAAGAAGACAATATACAATCTAATGCATTTCTGGATAAATTACAGATACCACAAATTGGCGCTTTTAGTGTGGAGGAACTCGATAAACCTCTGTCATTATCAGAATTACTGGATGCTATAAAGTCACTCCAAGGTGGAAAAGCAGCAGGCCCTGACGGCTACCCTGCAGAGTTTTACAAGAAATTCTCCGCTCAGCTAGCTCCCCTCCTATTAGCAACATTTACAGAAGCCAGAGATAACCAATCTCTTCCACAAACCTTTCGCCAAGCACTAATCACTGTCTTTCCAAAACAAAATAAGGACTTATTACAATGTGCATCATACAGACCAATTTCACTTCTGAATAACGACGTTAAAATACTCTCTAAAATCATAGCTAGAAGGATGGAGAAAGTGCTCCCCTCGGTAATATCACAAGACCAAACTGGATTTATTAGGGGCCGACACTTATCTTCAAATCTTGACGCCTGTTTAATGTAATATACTCACCAACTAAATCAAACACCCCAGAAATATTATTATCATTGGATGCAGAAAAAGCTTTCGACATGATTGAATGGAAATACCTTTTTACTATTTTGGAGAAGTTTGGGTTTGGCCCGAACATTTGTGCATGGATTAAATTACTGTATACTAAAAAAAAAAAAAAAAAAAGTGTATAATGTAAATGTAGCACCTGATGTCTGAAGATTTACATGCACCCACCGACAGCCCACATTAGTACATCACTCTAAATATACTATACCATAAAGAGAAATAAAGCTCTAATCCAGAAAATCATATTAAGCAAAGCACTGCTAGAGCTTTTTGTTAAAAATGGGGCATGTTCAAGTACTTATGATGAAATATATACTAACTTTAAAAAAAGCATGAGAACTAATTTCATAGTAAAAGCATCAAATTGTCCATAAGCTGCTTTGGTGCATACACATTTGAAAGCTACATGTCAGTCATGATACTCTTCTTCATTTTACTGATTTTCACATGCGTTGTGTACATATTAATTATGTTATTTTGTAGAAATTTCTTAATTTCTGGAATGTTATTAAGGTGTTATCCATAAGTACAATATCTATTAAATGCTTCCTTAATGCTTCATCCAAAAATAATATTTTTTACATATTACTTAGCCCATGTTGTTTAAAAAAATGTAATCTCTTGTTTTAATGCAGAATGGAGATAAAGAAAGTTTGATATAATTGAAACCAATAGTGACTAGTGGTGGATGCGGGAAGGCTATGAGACAAACATCCATGGAAAAAAAAAAGAAAAGTAATGTTACTTGTGTCATGAAATCCACATAACAGTTATCTAATCATTCGACACATGCAAAATTCATGTGAATTTGGTAAAATATTATTAAACTACTGGAATTGTGAGTGTACACCATTAACGGGTGACCTAAAGCCTCATGGGAATGGCTTTTTGAATTAAAGACCTTCTTTGTCCCTTCATTCAATGATTAAATTTGCCACAAAATAAGGAATAAGAGTAGGAATGAGGGGCTGACTACATCTAAAAGCTTCCACAAAGGGTGCGTGCAAGAACAAAATGGGCTGTAAATGGCAGAACCAAGGGCATGGCATTCATTACATATTTGTATTGTAGATGTTTTATTAACTGCAATAATCAAACGTTTGACAGGTAAGTGTATTTTGCCTGAAGCCATGACAAACACCTTAATTGCACACAAGGGGACTCCCTTTGTTTCAATTCTGAGACTTTTGAAAACATTGGTAGTATCACAGCTTATTTAAGTGTGCCATCGCAACAGGGGAGAATGTCTATGTCATTTTCTATTGTTTACTGTTAATTATTTTACAAGGATCTATACAATCTTGTTTTCACTTTAACATTATAAGTTGATGTTAGTTAATGCCAAAATGCTTACATTATATGTTATATTATATATTCAATTTGGATAAGTTCAAATGTATTCATTTGCTTTTTAACCTCCATTCTTTAGCAGTTCATGCAAATACTTTTATTTCTTAACTTGTTTCAATTTCACAGTTAATTCATAGTCTGTGCTTCTCTACTTAGTATATTGAGCAACATCCCTGTAATAATTTTTGAGATGTAAGCTCATTAATCTCAACACATTGAATCTTAAAACTGGTTGATTTTGTAGCATAAGGCTACTACAGTAAATCTTTGATTAATCTTTAGAAAGTCCAAATGATGTGGTCATCTTCACAACTAATTTTACCAGTATATCACAAGCGCTTAGTATTCCATATTACACAGACATTAATAACCACTTACTAATGCTTTGTATTATTAACCACCTTGATGCTAACACAGGTCTCAGACTCGGAATTCTGTGTTATTAAGGATAAACCTGAGTCAAGCTTGGGGGTACATGTAATTATAATGTTTGTAGTTTTAAGCCAGAATAAGTATTCTGATGCCATCTAGTGGATGAAATAACTTCAAGCTGCAAATAAAGGAATATTTCTTTGCTTTCTGCCACTTTATGTCATCTCTAATCAATATTCATGAGTGGTTCTGAACCTCTAACCTAAAACACAATGGCAGATGAAAAGCTGTAAAGGCAGTTTTTAGGACAAACTAAAAGTAAACCATTACTTGAATCAAGCAATAGTGATGATGATGTGAATTGGTCATCAGACATTGACATGGAAAGTAAAACTAATGCATAATATGGAACTGTACCACCAATGCGCCATGGTTTTCCCAGTGAATCTGGCTGCATGAAGCTTCACCATGTTGTAACAGTAGTTGTGTGAGAAAAGGGCAAAATATTTGCGATCATGTGGATGGATAAGCAAGACATTACTAAGCACTGTTCACAATGCGGCATATGTCAAAGTTTGTGTCGGGGAAATGTAGAAGTCGCTAAGCCTTGCTCTGTGATAGCCGACAATAACACAAGGGATACATTGATTTTGCAGGTCAGGCACTGACATTCTACCATTTCCTGTGGAAGCAACAGAAAAAATATTAAGTGCGCAAAGAAACACGCTTCAACCGTCCAAATTGCAACATAGAGCTTTGTGTTTGAAATATATCACATGAAGGATGTGTACAAAACCTGGCCACTACATGTACCTTTTCTACTGTATTTATGTTGATGGTTTGGTATTTACATGTTTTCTGTTACATGTTTTTCTAGTTAAAAACAACTCAAGATGTTTAGCATAGTTTTTCTGGTATAAACATAGAGCTAAGGACTTCAACTATAAAAAGCTAAGTTAAGGTCTTATTGCATAACAGTGTACAAGTAATTAGAAGTATTATGGGTAGTACATAATCTGAAATGTTACTTAAATCCCTCACAGAATCAGACAATGAATACTGAATAGAGAATATGAGCAAAAAAGTTAACACATTAAACAAAGACATCGATAAAAAGTGTGAATAAGTCACTGAAGTCTAGGTGCTACCAAACCCTACAGCTACTGATGTTCTCCAAGACTGAACTTGAGACAACCTGCTCTAAGACAAATGAAATAAGGTTTGTTTAATTTCAACATTTAAGCTAAATTGTATTTCTCATTATTTACATTTTTATTGTTATTATGGATGTGTTATGTCTCTATTTTGGAAGTCTGTTTTCCCATGGCAATTGTTTCCATTGGCACTGTCATTTAAAAGCTGCAATGAATACTACCTGTAACATCATGGCTGCCACGATATAAAAGATGGTTGTATCTGAACTTTAAAGCTGACACTTTCATGGAAAGACTTACCCTGTGTGAAATAAATAACTTCGGTCAGATTCTGGTTTCAACTTTGCTTTCACTTTGCTTTGCTTTTTTGACATTGGCTTTCCTTTTTCCTTTGTACTTTGATAATCGTTTTTGCTTCTGGTGTACAGACTTAGCTGTTATTTCTGATCATTCTTTGTGAAAATCCTTTGAATTCTGACATTAATAATGGTGTCTACCACTTCATCATGTACCAATTTGATCCTTCGTGATAGTTTGTAGTTTGCATTTTGACCAGGAAAATAAATATGTGTCAAATATGAGTTCATAACCAAGAGTTCTGATTTTTTTAACAGATAAAACCATAACTTGGAATCAAGGTTCATGCCAAAAAAAGTCTTTAATCAGAAGAATCAATGAAAGCCAAAGCACATGTAAAGTTCACTGCAACTATCCTATTCTCAGATGACCCAGAACATCTGGGGTGAGGTTTTATGCCATTGAGATGATGACGCCACACATTGCACATGCCAGTTCCATAGTAATTTTGTGGCCACCACACCACAAACCCATGACGACCTTTTAAAACCAAGATGGCATAGAAAAAGACATCAGTAATTTAAGCTACGTGAAAAAATAATTTAAGCTACTTCAAAATTAGCTCAAATCAAAAAGGTAAGATTTTAAAGGAATTCTACAACTCCCAAAAATATAACTTTTTATATCTAAAAGCAATTCCAGAAATTAAAATAAAAATCTATTGTAATAAAGAGACAAAATACTCATAAAGGTTTGGGGTTTTCCGGCCCCGTATACTGCAAAATATGAGCCAAAGCAGAATGATACAAGCAATAGTCCATCTAACAGAGACTGCTAGAATGGCTGAATGGGGGAAGATTTATGGTGAGGGACCGGAAATGAGAAGAGATGAATGCTGGGAAGGAACCGAGTTGGATTCTGGGATGGATGATGTCATCAGGACTCGAAAGACGGAAGGCGGAAGTGGTGATGCGTGGTCAGGTGTACATGGCAGGATCATGGCGGAGGCGCGTCTTTCTTACTGCAGAATAAAAGAAAGAGAGGTTAGTACCCCGCCAATCCCTTCTGGCATGTGCTTTCATGCTACAGTTTAGGTCCTTATGCGGCCCCCTAATCGCACATGCGTGACACTATACTATATATATATATATATGTAAAATCCAACGTCTGTCTGTCTGTATGTCTGTCCACTTTTCACGAGAGAACTACTTAACGGATTTAGATTGGGTTTTTTCTATAATTTGCTTGAACATTCCAGTTGATTTTGTGATTTCTTTCATTGTGCTAAAAATCATAGTTTGCTTGCAGGAGCGATATATTCACGGCATATCTGAGACAGAAGCTGTGGGCGAAGGGGACGAGGAAGTGTGAAGTCAGGAGTGGAAAGCCAGGCAGGGCCCTCCTCACTCACACGTCAGCCTCGGAGTGTACCTTGCCTCCAGCTAAGCTAATGAATGAGAGAACTACTTAATGGATTTAGATTGCGTTTTTTTTTCTGTAATTAATTTGAATATTCCAGCTGATTTTGCGACTTCTTTCATTGTGCTAAGAATCATAGTTTGCTTGCAGGAGCGATATATTCACGGCATATCTGAGACAGAAGCTGTGGGCGAAGGGGACGAGGAAGTGTGAAGTCAGGAGTGGAAAGCCAGGCAGGGCCCTCCTCACTCACACGTCAGCCTCGGAGTGTACCTTGCCTCCAGCTAAGCTAATGAATGAGAGAACTACTTAATGGATTTAGATTGCGTTTTTTTTTCTGTAATTAATTTGAATATTCCAGCTGATTTTGCGACTTCTTTCATTGTGCTAAGAATCATAGTTTGCTTGCAGGAGCGATATATTCACGGCATATCTGAGACAGAAGCTGTGGGCGAAGGGGACGAGGAAGTGTGAAGTCAGGAGTGGAAAGCCAGGCAGGGCCCTCCTCACTCACACGTCAGCCTCGGAGTGTACCTTGCCTCCAGCTAAGCTAATGAATGAGAGAACTACTTAATGGATTTAGATTGCGTTTTTTTTTCTGTAATTAATTTGAATATTCCAGCTGATTTTGCGACTTCTTTCATTGTGCTAAGAATCATAGTTAGCTTGCAGGAGCGATATATTCAGGCTAATCCAAGACAGAGGCTACAGCTGAGGGGATGGGAAAGAGTGAAGTCAGGAGTAGGGAGCCAGGCAGGGCCCTCCTCACTGTCCCATTTCACTACTACGGATCCGTGGAGGACAGCAAGTTAAAAATAAAAACATAATTTGTTCTTCTCCAGACACATTTATCGGTGTTGGTAAATGAGCTTGGTAGTGGTGAAAGCAGATACGGGCATTAATGTTCCAAACAATGTCCCTGTGTTTATTAGATTATGTTCACATTACCAGGCTGAAGTGAGTCAACTCCAATTTTTTTGCCTTAATATAACTTAAGCCTGATGTTTTGAGCGATATCTGGACACAGAAATATGCTCTTTTCAAATCAGATTGGAGTTGCTTTCATATGTTTTCCTAGATTGAATACATAGCTCATTCGTGGCCATGCGACATGAATGAGAAACAGTCAGATTAGGATTCATGTGTTTTTTTGATCTGTACTTTTCGACTGACAACTGTCGTCATCAGCCACTACTGGCACCATGACAAAACAATAGTGGAGGACAGCTACAGCTGTGACAACAGTCACAGTCCTATCATTACTAGCTCCTTACCCATACAGACACATCTCTAGGTGCAACATGGCTGTGAAAAAGCTAGCCGTCTGGCATGTTTGTCGCCTTCTTAACTTAATCACGTACAGCTGACAAACTGCCATCCTCGAGAGCAAAATACGAATCATACACTAGCTACTAGCATGTCCATTTTGCCGATATTTAATACCACTTGTAATCTCGCAAATATGATGTTTTTTGTTGTTGGTGAGATGGATGACTCATGCACAAATGTATCAATGTGCAAATTCATGGCATTTCATTTCAGATACAGGTCACTTGTCCTTATGAATGCGAACTGTCAAGACAGACAAATTCATTTTGAAGGAAAATCAGGATTGAGCAATGAGGCTTGTAATGTGAATGTAACATTAGGCTGCAGCTCTTTACTGGCCTGAAATGTAATAAGTGAATAAAGAAAATTAGTGCACAGAGTATCCTATTTAATGGTTAAATAATAGTTCATATATTTGTCCATATAATATTCTATATATTCCTGTCCTGTCTTTTTTCATTCATTACTGAAATGCCTGTGCTTCTTACACATATAGTAAGTGACAGTACACTTCTGTCCATGGGATGTGAATGTCCACTCCTTCCTAAACAGGCTCAGGCCACATTTTAAAAATCAAGGCAACTCACATTTTTACATTTTTTAATTATATATGATGAATCTTTAGTCAATACACACACACACCTATTTAAAAAAGCAGTGCATTTCAGAATTTAAATGTTATTTGCATACAGGAGGTTATAAAATCAGCTCAGTGAACTGAAGGGCAAATCTGGATGACTACAGTGACTCTTATTCTAATCCCTTCAATATCAATGGCATTTATACATTTTTAACTGTTAAGTCAATTTGCAAGCAAGGGATTTCTCTTGGCCGATAAGACTCTCCACTTAACTAAAAGATATGTTTCATTATCACGGAGAAAGCAATTTATGATGGATACTTACATGCTCAATGTGTTTACTGAAATCGCTGCTTTCAGCTAAAAAGAGGAAGCGAGAGCAGCAGTGAAAGAGAGAAAATAAACTGGATAATTTTTCACACCCTCAGTCCCTCTGCTGTATCACGTCTTATGACTCATGATAGCTACTGTTTCCATTTTTATTCCTAGGAATATTTTTCAAGTGTTATTTTGTTTTTAAATCATTCTTGAACAGTGAGTTTTTTTTCCATTTTTTCATTTTACATTTGGAAAATGAAATAAAAAGATGAATCAGATCTTCACATTTTTGTTACTATTTTAATACAAATATTGACTGGCTATTGATATCATGGGTCTCTAACTTTATGTCAATTATTTCATTCTAGTCACCTATCAATTTTCAGAGTAACATATCTCATTTGCTGTTGCAGAAGAGTTGGAAACTTTCCAAAGAGCAATCTAAACTAAACAGAATGCTATGTCAGTTAAACACATGGTGCACGTGCCCACATCGCACACTTGTACACAAGCATACTGGGGCAATTAAGAAATGCCAATTAACCTAACAGCTTGTGTTTTTGAACTGTGGGATGCAACTAAAGTCCTCAGAGGAACCAAACTCGGAAGACTGGAGAATATTTAAAATCCATACAGAAGCTACTGTATAATACTGAAACAGAAAAAAAGGCTATTAGTTGTTTTATTTCCCTAGAGAAATTATTACTATATTCTTCTAATTAAATCCTTGAATCATAATGATTACATCCTTTTCTTTTAATATATTTTTATTGATTTTATTTGAAGCAAATAACATTCCATGCAATCATGTCAAAAGTAACAAACCAAAATTCAACCTCCACCCAAGAGAAAGAGAGTAGAACCAACAACCAGAGCAAATCTTGAAAAGCAGCAAGAAAATAGGAATATCCTTTTCCCCTCTATAGATGCTTATTTTAAAATATCGATGAATATGATGAATAATTTGCCATATTTTTAAAAAGTTTTGAACGCATCCTGTAAGTGAGAATGAGATTTCAAATTGCAAACTGACTAAAAAGAGGTAGGCTGGGATTTTCCCCAGTTAATGATGTGTTGTTTACATGCTAGGAGTGAGGTAAAGGCAGTTACAATCTCTTTGTCCTTCTCCACTTTAAGCCCATCTGGAAGTCCACCAAACACAGTTGTTAATGGTTAGGCCAGACTGTGATACTAAGGCTGTCTGATAGGCAGTCAAATTTAATTTGGTCCATGCCCAGAACACGTGTCTCAGTTACACTGCACCTAGATTGCAACATTCACCGGATGAATCTTGCCTTGGATACATATTGGCCAATTTTAAATGAGATAAATGCTGCTGGAGCCAATCCCAGCCAACACAAGGCGCAAGGCAGGAAACAAACCCCAGGCAGGGTGCCAGCCCACCACAGGGGGCGCACACACAAACACACCAAGCACACACTAGGGACAATTTAGAAACACCAATGCACCTAATCTGCATGTCTTTGGAATCTATCTATCTATCTATCTATCTATCTATCTATCTATCTATCTATCTATCTATCTATCTATCTATCTATCTATCTATCTATCGTGTGAGTGAGTGTACCTTGTGATGAACTGGCACCCTGTTTAATTGTGTTAATTATTGCATTGTGAACCTGCTGTTATTATGTAAAAACTGATAATGATGCAGTAGAAGTTACTTTATAAGGATTGATTGGATAAGATGGCTGGGTAAGAACTATAAATAATTAGAGTACAAGAATACTGTGGACTAGAAAGCATTAAGGATAAAGGCCGTATTGTCGTAGTGTGTTGTAGACTTCTCCAATGTAGACAATAGGGAACATCTTTTAAATAACACTAAAAAAGGCAAGCTAATATGGGAATATTATAGTCGCTGGAGACTTTAATTACACAAATACTACCTGGGCTAACTTTACAAATAGTGGCGTATAACAGTTAGAGGTCTTAGACATAACCAGTGACTGTTTAATAGTACAGTATGTTAATAACACAAACAAGGCCTGTCTGCATGTAGTATTTTGTAGTAACCATAGTAGATAGATAGTAGTCAGGGTGTAGAGGTGAATGAACCACTAGGGTCAAGTGATCATACCACCTGCACTTTAGAATAGATAATTCACCTGAAGGTAAGCATGTTTAGGCCCGGTCAGTATAGGAGACCATTGTGATAGCCGGAACTCATGCATGGCTGGAACACCTTCATGATGAAAGGACCAGTGGAGAGAGCTTGCACACAATATTATCTCCCATTGGAACAGTGGAGCTTAGCCCACCTGGCTTGTTATAGCGCTACAAGCTTGGAGCTTGGAAACTCAGCCCTGTTGGGGTTCTTGGTCACCACCAGATGACGAATGGAGAGCTGCTGTGCCCCACTTAGTTGGACTTTTACCACACCTGCTGCTTCCAGACCTTGCTAACAAACCACTTGGAGTACTCTCAGGTTCAGCATAAAAGAAGCCATATGCCTTCATTCAGGGAGCCAGAGTCAGGAGCAAAGAGATGAACCTTGCTAGGAGGAATGATGGCAGAAGTGATACAGAGAAGGCGAGAGAAAAAGAGAAGACAACGTGCTGCTTTATGATGGTGCTTTGTTGTACTGTGCTTTGGTGCTGTGTGTGAACGAAGGGAAAGAGTTTCCCACACCTCAATAAAGCCTTGTATATTGTTGGTCTTGTGCTTGTATCTGTTGTGTTAGGTGTTTAGGGAGCTAGAGTGCCCCCTGGTGGCCACACCATTTTGAAAAAGCTTGGGTTGCTCTGGAAGAGGTGCTGGTGAGGCCAGTACGGGGTGCTTACCCTGAGGTCAGTGTGTGAGTTTTAATGCCCCAGTACAGTGATGGGCACATTGTGCTGTAAAAATTGGTGCCATCTTTTGGATGAAATGTGAAACTGAGGTCTGTACTTCTTGTGGTCATAAAAGAGAGAAAAGAGAAGGGTGTTTCTGGATGACCTGGCTAAATTGCCCACCACAGCCGGATTATTCCGGCTTCATAAGCATTCCCTGTCCTTTATGGGCTTTCTATTTTTCTCACCCCTTCACCACCTAATAACTAATGTGGGGTGAGCATAATGGCGCAAGAATTGCTTCAATGGCATCATCCATGTGGATGCTATGCATCGGTGGTGGCTGAAGTGGTTCCGCAATTTCTGTGTAAAGTGCCTTGAGTAGGATAGAAAAACACTATATAAATTTAGTTTATTATTATTATTATTATTATTATCATACAACTCTCATTGATTTGGTAGAGTGCAAATGCAAAAACTAAAAAAGTTGTTTAACTTAAATAGAGCAGTTTTTGAGAAGATGTAGTCAAACCAAACCTAAAATGAGCAAACTTGGATAAGCTTTTCAGTGCAGAAACAGACAAGGAGCAGTGGAACACGTTTAAAAATGTATTTTACATAGAATACAAGACAAGTTTATCTAAACATTTTCAAGCAGTAAGAAATGAAAGAAAACTGCAGTGGATAAATAAGGAGATAAAAATGAAGCTGCAAAGGAAAATAACGCAGGGCATATGAGAGCATAGGGCAACAGTTAAAAATAATAGTAGGGAAGTTAAAAGGAAGTTAAAGATGAATACTGCAGATAATGTGAAAGGTGACCCAAAAACATTCTTTCAGTATGCTAGTAGTAAAGCAAATGTCACTATGAATATGCCAGGAACAGTAAGAGAAAATTTAAATAAAACAGACAGTGAAATAGTAAATGTTCAAAACTTGCCTTTTTCTGAGGTTTCCACATGCAGGGAAGTGAATAATTCCACCAATAACAGGGAGTACTACTATGGGGGTACTTGGTGATTTGGACATTTGTAGAGGGAGAGGTACTGTTAAAATTAAATGGGTTTAAATCTAACAAATCGCCAGGAGAAAATAATATTTATCCTTGAGTGCTTAAGGAAGTTAGTGAATGTACAGTATTTATAAACCCTTGACACATGTTTGAAAGTCACTGTGCACTGGAGAAATTCCTCAGGGCTGTAATTGGGCAGATCCAAGTAAATAAAGGCCAGTCAGCTTAAAGTGTATCCTAGGTAAATTCAAACAAGGAAAAGACAGAGCATCACATTGCAATAGCAAGTTTCTTATTTAAGAGTTGACATGGGTTCAACTGGTGTAAATCATGTTTTAGTGATATGCTGGAAGTCTTTGAGGAAGCAATAAATGGACATGATTTGAGTTATTATAAGCCATTTGATAAGGTCCCATGTGAGAAGTTGGGCAGCAAACTAAAAGAAGTGGGAGGCAGGGAGTAGTGCATAGATGAGTGCATATTTGGGTAAAACGCAGGAAGCAGAGGATTATGGTGCAAAGAAAGTTATCAGAATAAGGTGATGTTAAAAGTGGTGCCTCTTATGAATCAATGCTGAAGCTGCTACTGTTTTTAATATACTGTATATAAATGATCCAGAAACAAATATAAATAACAAGCTGCTTAAGTTTGCAGATGATATCAAATTATTTAGAATGGTAGATAATCGAGAATCAGTCGATTCATTACAGTGGGACTTGGACAGAATGCAGGCTTAGGCAGATTTGTGGCACTTGAATTTTAGTGCATGTAAATGTAGTGTATTTTATGTAGGAAGTATAAATGGTAGATTTGAATTCACAATGGGGATCTGAAACTTGAAAATACTCCTTATGAAAAGGATCTTGGTGTCAAAGTGGACTCTCACTATCATTATACAGATAGTGTACCCAAGCCATTAAGAATGCTAATAGGGTGTTACAACAACATTTATTTCTATAGCATGTTTTCATACAAATGATGTAGCTCAAAGTGCTTCACAAGATGAAGAAAAAAATTAAATAAATCTGTCTAAACTAAGTAACAAAGAATAAAGTAAGGCCAGGGAGGACAGAAAAAAAAAAACAAAACTCCGGAATGCTGGAGAAAAAAACAAAATCTGCAGAGGATCCGAGGTCACGAGACCACCCAGCTCCCCACTAGGCATTCAACCTAATATAAATAATCTAAATCAGTCCTCATGGTTTTCAGGCTTCACATGGAAGAATTAGAGGATGATGGTCATGTGGACCTTTGGCCTTCGATCCAACTATGTAGGGACATCACAGTGCTTTGATTGGGTAGTGGTGGCTGAAATTACCACCACAGAAAACCGGAAAGAGGACAGAGAAAGTAGGGGTCAGTACTGATTTTGGAGACATGAAAAAAAAAAGATTAAATGCATACAAAGAATTTCAGAGTTACACTAAAATGAAGCTATAAGAAAGCCATGTTACAATAATGGGTTTTTAGCAGTTTTTTAAATTGCTCCACTGTATTAGCCTGGTGAATTTCTGTTTGTAGGTTATTCCAGATTTTAGGTGCATAACTGCAGAAGGCTGCCTCACAAATTCTTTTAAGTTTAGCTCTTGGAATTCTAAGCAGACACTCATTTGAAGATCTAAGCTTATGATTTGGAGTGTAAGGTGTCAGACATTCCAATATATAAGATGGAGCGAGATTATTTAAGGCCTTGTAAACCATAAGCAGTATTTTAAAGTCAATTCTGAATGACACAGGTAACCATTGTAATCACATCAAAACTGGAGAAATGCACTCGGATTTTCTTTTCCTAGTTAGGATTCTAGCAGCTGCATTCTACACTCGTTGCAATCAAAACACAGAGACACAGTTGGAAACTTCTGTACTGGAAAGTATTGGAAATTTTTTTTTGTCACAAAGATAACCATAGACACATGGAATAAATTACCAAGTAGTGTGGTAAAGAGTAGGACTTTATGGACCATTAAAACTCAGTTTGATGTTCTTTTGGAGAAATGAAGTGGATATGATTAGACAGCCTGTTCTCTAGCCTCCTAGAACTTCTTTCTTGTTTACATAGAGTTTATAACGTTTTAACATGAAACACTCTTTCACGTTTTAACATGAAACCTACCTGCCCTGAATATAGCTGTGAGTTGTTGGAACACTTCATCTATCCCCACAGTATACTTTAATTATCACTCATTTGGATGTATGTGGCCCATGTTCTCCACAGATTTTAACTTCAATGTGTATTCTGTGTAATCTTTGTGGTAAGCAAGACAGAAGTTTCGAGTCAAGTAGTAATACTCATTGATAATAGTGGCTGAGGGTGACGAGGTGTTGTATGTTGATATGCACAAGAATTTCACTGTAGTAGACAATATTTGCCTATAATTCTGTGATGGTCAGTTTCTGCTTCCTTCAGATTTATTTTCCTGTATTGCCTAAAAGTATTATTATGTGACTATAACACACTTAATAATGTAACATTTGTCAGCGTGTAAACCTGATACATTTCAGAGATGGCAAAACTCCCACAGATAGCAGGGATGAAAAGACCCCAGGCTACAGAAGGCCTTCTTTATATTAGCTGGTTTGTTGGGAATCTGAAGGCCTGCCTGTTAAGCAAGCACGAGTCTCACTGTTTCTTTTGCCCGTGCACAGCAGTGAATGTAAGAGATGGAGAGTGCAGATTGGCACACGGCACCACATTCTGAAGTGGGTGAAGCATATTCAGAGTATATTGTATTATTTTTGCACTAATGTGGATTAAGAAGGAGTGAGAATATCCTAAATGTACAAGAGTAGGAGAGACTCTATTATAACACTGAGTGAGGCAGATCGACAGAGCTACCGGCCTCGTGTGCTACATAAGAAAAAAGCATGTCAGCCTGCACCATGCTGATTGAAATTTTTGCACCCTTTTCTTTCTTTGTTATTTCCAGGTTGTGAAAAATTGCAATAAATAAAGAATGTGATAATAAAGAATCAGCTGAAGCAATAGTACAAAACATAACATGACAATAAAAAAATGGAACTATGAAATAGTTTTATAAGGAACAAAAAAATGATTTTTTATAAGTACTTAATTGACACCAATTAAAAGAAAAAAGGCCATGCATACATAGCTGTAAAAAATCATCATGACAAATTGACCTCACACACCATGCCATTGGGCTTCATTATCACAAACAACATGGTTGTGACCCTGAAAAACAATGATGGTAATTGGAAAAATACTGGTAAAAAAATGGTTTTCAAATCACATTTAAAAAAATGACAAATAACAGAAAAATAACATATTTGTGCAAAACATTGTTGAAGACTGTAGATGGACACAAATGATTACTACTCACAAGTGAAACTGCTTAATAATCAAATTCAGATTTGGATTTGGCAATGGGATACCAGTCCGGTAAATAGGTGGAGTGGTGGCTCTGAGGCTAGGGATCTGCACTGGCAATCGGACGTAAATGCCAAAGGGGACTCTGCTCTGTTGGGCCCCTGAGCAAGGCCCTTAACCTGCAATCACTGAGTGCTTTAAGTAGTGAGAAAAGCGCTATATAAATGCAAAGAATTATTATTAAAGTCACATTCACTCATACTGGGCCAGTTTGGAGTCACCATTTAATAGCATTTACTTTTTGGGATGTGGGAGGAAAGCAGAATTATATGCTAGCCTTACATATTTTTCTTGAAATCAGTTCAGTGTTGCAGGGATGCTGGGGCCTGTCTCAGTAGCACTGGGTTCAACCAGGAAACATCCCCAGACAGGTCTCCAGTCCATCAGTGGATACTCTCAAAAATGCCCTGAAGACAGTTTAGAGAGTACCTCTGTACATAAAGTTGGAATTCATAAAGAAAGCTGTAATCGTTCTAAAGTTGCCTGTCAAAGTTGCAAGTTGTAAATCAACTGTAACACACAAAGGGTTAAGAGGCAACATTAGCTGAAAGCCCAGTGCAGATCAGCCAGACAGTCTTATGAGAACCTCCCAGACGGAAAGGTCTCAGTGTAGTAGTAAAGTCAACTTGGCAAGCTCTCCTCATTCATTATGCAAGAAGAAAACATTATCGTTTTATTGATGCAGACAAAATAAAAGAGTCGGTAATGTATTGCTAAACGGTTTCATATTAGGGGAAAAAAGAAAGGGCAACCCAAATATCAATGTGTTCAGCTAGGAAAATCTGGTAGAACTGTAGGTAGTAAACCTCACAGATTTTCTCTCATCTACCTATTTCAATGAAAAGCTTGTAAAAAGAAAAAAAAATAGAAAGTAAGTAAGTCAGTATCTATTTGGGAATATCCAATTCCATTCTTGCTCTGTGAGTGAAAAGAGTAGAGGAGACAATGGCTCCCAGACGTGTTTAAAGAGAAACATAATCTGATCAGATCTGCAGACATCCCCCTGGTGAACACCACTGGAAACTGTCTTTGAGGTTCTACATTAGTTTGAAAAAGGGAAAGATTTAAGGAGGTGATTTTTATCTAGAAAGGGAAAGAAAATAAAAAAGACGAAGAGAGGGAAAAAAAAACGAGCCCACACACTGGCATGCTTTCCACCTCGGGCATTCTTCTGAGAAGTACCACCTTCCTGTGATGCCCACTGGCCATTCTTTTTTTTTTTTGTCTGACAGCAAAGAGCATTTCAATTTCTGTTCCATGTAATCAATTTTGATGCAGATGTTTTCTAATTGAAGCTAACAAGGCTGAACTTCAGTAGTTTTTCAGGTATTTTAAATTGCTTATGCCTGCTGCACAGGGTCAAAACTGTCTGTCCCAGTGGTGAATGAGCAAGAGAGATAAAAAGAAATGGAGAGAAAGAGATTCTTCTTCTTTTATATATATATATATATATATATATATATATATACAGTATATATAATTTGCATATAAACTCACTGAAATCATGCTATATACAGAATATTTCTGTAAACCAGTCACTTCTGATGCACTGTGTGAAGAAAAGGGTATCAAGTCTATTCTGAAAATGCGTTTGATTTATCGTGGCAGATGATTGTAAATTTCAAAGCAAAGTTTGAATACTTCTCCAGAGACCTGCCATTTTAGTTTCTCTGTGTAATTTCTGGAGTCCATTAACTCAACAAAAGGGGAAACCACTCCCAATAATGCTGTAATTTAATTTTGATGGGCTTCATGTTTTTCAGACGGATTCTAGTGGGAACAAATCTCTGTTTAAAGAGTGGGAAGCTATTTCCAAGGAGGAATATTGTACCGCATTTATCACACGATGCATATATCTAAGCACGGCTCTAGTGAAAAGATTGAGAAAAGGTTAATACATGAAGCCATAAAGCGTTACAAACCTCTCTCCTGGTAGATTAACTAAACGCCTTGAAAAGGCACACACAACAAATGGTAATGCAGAGCAAAGGAAGGCTGCATGTTGACATTAAGGGAAATCTGCACACTGGCCAGACAATAGGGAGGAGTAAAGGGATATCCAAATACAGCCAGGATTGAAAAGAAAGGTTAATCCACATAAAAGCAAGTGGTCACAATGCACAATAATGGACCATAAGTAACTGAATGATGTGATGGGTAAACAGTGTCCCAGTATTTTACATACTGTATAAGCTGGGAAATGATAGTGTGCAGGTATTCAAATGCACATGTTAAATATTAATTAATCAGCACCAATATACTGCAGCGCCATGAGAGAGCATATGGTCACAAGGTGCTTTACAAAAAAAATAAGAGCACAGCTCAAAGTTCATCCATTCATCCATCCAATTACATTTTATTATAATTTATATGGGTAACATCTTTCTTTAAGTTGAGGGTATCTTATAAGTGTTTGACATATGAAAGCCATATCATTAAAAACATCTAAAGCATTATTTCAAACAGCAAGAAACAGCAGTTTAATTGTATGTAAAATATATGTGATGACAGATAGATAAACTGGAATTATTAATAACTTCTATAAAATGTATTACAGTTGAGCTGAAAGGGTGTCTAATTCAAGCACACAGGCTTGTCAGTACAGTTACGGTAAAACAACTGTTGAGTCTTTTTAAATTTGCAAATATCAACAACTTATAAATGTCAATATCTTCATATATAATACGCTACCGTGCCTGTTTGTTTGTCTTTCGAGGATTTTAAATCATATGTAGCTCACAAACCGTTTGACCTATTGACCTGAAATTTAGCAAACATATACTATGTGATGTCTACTGTCTGCTTTCAGAGTGATGATTGACCTCCAACGTTATTCCTCTTTTAATTTTTATTTTATTGTAGAATCAACTCTCTGCAGCAGCCAGCAGGGCGGCCATGTAGCCCACGTGTACGGGCCCCCTTCTCTACCCTACCACCTTCACCATCACTTCCCCTACCTCTTCAAATCTTAAATCATTCCTGAGGCAGATTAATGGCTTAAGTGCCAGCTTAAGTGAAAAATTAAAGAAAACGTACAAAGTAATTGCAACACAAACACTGAATTAATCACTTTTAATGCGAAAAGATGCCAACAAAGAAAAGAAGAAGTGGGCCGCTAGGGTGGAGAAAAGAAGAGCTGCTCAGGAAGCAGCTAACGCATCAACCTCTGAGCAAACGAATGCTAAATGTACCGAGTATGAAAACTATAAATGCTCAAGTCAAGTGTATTCACGGCACGTTATTGTGCAGTGCGCCGTTACTGGTATCTGATATATCCATCAGGAGGGCAGATTTTAGACACCGTACTTTGTTTTAATGGCTGTCTCCCAAATCCATCTATCCATTATCCAACCCACTATATCCTAACTACAGAGTCGCAGAGGTCTGCTGGAGCCAATCCCAGGGCGCAAGGCAGGAAACAAACCCCGGGCAGGACGCCAGCCAACCACAGGGCGCGCACGCACACACTAGGGACAATTTAGGATCGCCAATGCACCTAACCTACATGTCTTTGGACTGTGAGAGGAAACCCACGGGGTGAACATGCAAACTCCACGCGGGGAGGACCCAGGAAGCAAACCCGGGTCTCCTAACTGCGAGGCAGCAGTGCTACCCATTACGCCACCGTGCCGCCCTGTCTCCCAAATCACTATTTTAAAAATTCTAGACATATCAACAAATGCTAATACGAGGAGGGGAGCCCTAAAATTCTTAGAACTGTTTAAAAAAGATTTTATCATACAACTTACGGCAATTTGTTTTTACTCTTGTGGTGCTCCATGTGCCTGCAGCTTTGGACTCCTTTAGTTTCAAAGGATATTAATAGTCATAGCCAAGATGGACTAGAGTGAATGAGGAAACATACAAGTACAGTGCAAAGTTCACAGTGCTTTTTATTAAAAGTGTCCAAAGTCTGATGGGTAAATAGAGTCTTCAGCAAATAATCATAAAATCAGTAGCTATGTGAGGACCATTTAACCAATAAATAAATCCATATCAATAAGTAGTTAAAACCAGGAATAACATCAAAGCATCAGGACCAACTTTCATTGTTTCTAGTGCTCCAATCTTGTCTCCCCTGATAACCCACATAAGCCTACAGGCTGAGACACTGACAAATACAGTCCACCATTCAACTTACATCCTCATCACCTCTGTTGGTGGGACTGTCCAAGTTCCTTGTCTTGTCACCTTTGCATGTCCAGCAGGACCCCTTGAGCCCATGATCTCCGCTGCTCTATGCTGCTCAGCAGGACTGATATGCCCCAAAGATCCATTCCTCTCTCTCCACTGTTAAGGGTCCAGGACTGCTTTGCCTACTCTCTCGATGGCACTGGCATAGTCGCCCAGCCCTGCACTCCCTTTCTCCACGTTTTTCTCTTCGTCCCTGTTGTGGCGTACTCAGACTTTTTTATGATGCTATGAATGGAGGTGCACTAAACAATCATTGGAGCCTCAATGAGGGATGGCTTTACTGACTTCATGCATGCACATAATGAGAAATTAGTTGATTCCTCTATTAAATTCTTTACAGCCACATGACTTCCTCCCATACACCTACACTCATGATGCCTGCAATATTCTTTTTAAAACACCTGCACTTGCTGAGATCTGCCACAAATCCCAGACACCCTTCACCATAAGCCTCCTTGAGATATAATATACTTGTCACAGTTTCTCTCCTACTCCTGGAAGCATTTCCTGTACTCATCTTTTTGTTATCATATCTAGAGCTTCCTGTGTTTTTCCTGAATTTCTTCCATGGAAGCTGACCTTCCACTTCACTCTCAAGTTGAATTTCAAGACCTAAAAGAAGTCATAGAGAACAATATCTGGAGAATGTGGGGAGTGCAAAGCAACAACCAAATTGCTTTTGGTCAAAAACTTTTCAACTGACCGTGCAATATGTGTAGGTGTACTGTGATGGTGCAAAAAGTGCCATATTCAATAGCTACACCCTACTATGGTGCTATTAAGTGATTCTAGGAATTTTTGGATCCCCCTCATTATGATAGACTTATACTTATGATAGACAATGTAAAAAAATCATGATTTTAAAAGAACATCCTTTAGCTTATAACATCTTAAGAAATTCTTAAGTTTATATACCTTAGGGGAATACTGATTTATGTCTAACTAACTGTACTACCTGTCTAAGGCAGTTTGAAATCTATATAATTAATGTAGACCTCATTAACCGTTGCAGTGCACCATGTATTGGAATATATTTTGTAATGCATGTAGTAATAAAATCATTGCATTTGTCATTCCAACAGATGGCACATAACAAACTTTTGTAGTATTAACTTGAATTGTGTTTTTCATTGCAACAGGTGATGCATTGCAAACATTGACAGTACTTTTATGAATCCCAAACCAAAAGGCATATAGCAGAGACATAGCAACCAGCTACCTGACACACATTTACACAGAAACACTTCTCCTTTTATTAACACGTTAGCTGCTTCACCATTTGTAATACCAAGACGCTGCAGTATAGGTCTATGCACTTTTGATAAAAAATGAACTATCAAAACTTGTAAAAAAATGTATTAGAAAGGAACAGTTTTATTATTAACAGTACCACTGTTAAAATTCAAGGAAAATGTTAATTACTTTATTTTCTCCAGCAACACATCAGCAGCTTTATACTTTTTTCGCGAGGACATAACTACTGACTGCTTGTTTTATAGCTCTATTTTCCGCAAGTTGTTGCCACCAAAATAAAAATAAAAACTATGGCCATCCTCTAGACGGCAGCACTATAGTAGGTAACTGAGATGCATCAACAAAGCTCACCAACAAGCTCCATGCATATATATTGGCTGTATAATGAGATTCACTTTCTCAATTGACATTTTGACAAGTTCAATGAGATACGATTTAACTCGTACCTTATGTTTAAAGCTGAGAAGCTGATATCTTTCCATCTGGCAGTTACACTCTGTTGGATAAATTCACCATTATTGTCTGCAGTACAGTTTGTCCATCTGGTGGCCATGTCCCTGTTATATGCCATTTGGTATGGGATTAAAGAGCAGTGCTAATGTTTATAAAGCATATCACAAACTTTTCAAATGCTTAACATAAATAAAGTGAAGCATGACAAGTTTGGAACTTGTGGAATATTCATTGGAGCTGTAGGAATTTTAAACTATTATTTACTAGCTGCGTGTAGCCTTCGGGACTAAAAACAACCCGAAGACTCCCTAGTAGTTTTACTATATTGGTGAACTTGCAGAGGAGTCAGCTAAGTGGGCAGGTCATGTCTTGTCCGAGACGGACGTGTAGTTGAGTGCAACAGTGGCACAAATTGAGCGGGACAGGCTGGAACCCGTCTCAGGCAAACATATGGTAGCTCATCGTGTGAACGTACAAAGTGCATGTACCACAAAGCTGAGTTTCTCTGCTTGGGTTGAGTGAGAAGTGAAGCGCATGGAAGCACCAAAAAAATGTAAAAGTGCATGTTTACGCCAACTTACCCAGTGCAAGTCACACTTCTATAAGCTTCTATGTTTTCCCATGGCTGTGGTTGAACGTGAGCAGAGCGGACACACATACACACAACACACACACGTCTTTCATAGTGAGAACTGCGGTGCATGCAAACCCTGAAAAAATGTAAAAATGCTTACATGCACCATCTAGTGGCTGTGGTTGAGAGTGAGCAAAGCAGCCTGCTTCATACACACACACACAGGCTTTTCGTTTATATATGTCTAATTCTTCTACAGTAAATTTTAATGTGTTCTGCACTTGTTTTTTTTTTATTTAAATGCCTTGAGAAGTCAAAGTATATCCTGACATGAATGGCATAAAGCAGACACCATCCCTGGCTGGGACACACACTCACATATACAGCCATGCTCAACCTCAATGGGGGAATTAAGGTTCAAGAACGTACCTCACCCGCACACCTCTGAGGGAAAACCCTCACAGGCACAGTGAGAGCCAACTACCTGTGGCCCCTCCAGGATTTGAACCCTGGGTGCCGCAGCTCTGAGACAGCAGATCCTCTTTTATCCTTTAAAATTATAGGTTTGGGGTAGATTAAACAGGGGCTTTAGGTGTTTAATGTGTTTTAACTCTCTTTTGGAAATGTATGCATTTTATTTTTCAATGCATTGTGTTTTGCTTATTGGAACATGACCTTCAAGCTCCAAAAAACTGATAAGTTAAAAAAGTTGCTATTAATCTTCCTTTGTTGTTTCACTTGATGATAAATATTAGAATGTTTCTTTATTTACTTATTTTTTTATATGCCAATAATTCTGTACACATTCATATGTTTTCTTTTTTTTTGTTGACGTTCCCTTATTTAATGCTCAATTCATTAAATGACCATCCAAAAATTGTTTTGTATAATTAATTGATTATTTTTTGCAAGTGCTCAAGTATATGTAACTGTTGCTAATTAATTCTCATATTAGTTTTGTTAGCATTTTGTTTTTTCAATCAATGGCTATATTCATTCACATTATTATTTCTACCTGTGGTGTTAATTATGTTTTAAACAATTAAATATTCTTATGTTTTTGGTTATTGTTTAATTATGCTGAATCATATCCAAGGAAAATTGTTTTCTTTATTTAATTTGCATGTCATTTTTAATTTGTATTTGATTTCTTTTATGTGTGCATATGGTTTGATGGTGCTGAAAAAAAACAGCAATTTGTCATATTACTTATTCAAATATATTGTGTTAATCTGAGAGTGCACAGTGATTAGAGTTCTAGGAGACTAGTTTTACAAATCTGACCTGTGGAGTTGGTATGATCTCCTGGAGTGTGTGTGGGGTGTTCTTGAGCTCCCCTGCTACATCTCAAAGACAGTTGGGATAGATGGGGTGGATCATGGACTGACACTCTGCCTTGTACCTTATCTTTTTGAAATGGGCCCCAGCTTCTTGTGACCATGAAGTGGAATTAGTGGGTTCAGATAAATGACTAGATGGACTTCATTAATAACACATGCATGCTTGTATTCACCTTCTGACCCGGAACTGGAATAAACTGGTTTCATAATGGATGGTAGAATTATTTTTGTCACTTTTTGACAGCCATTTCACATATGGCTTTGCTTATTAGATGTTTAGGCTCAATAAATGGGCTCTAGTTATTTGTGCTACTAAATGTATTGTTATGTCTTTTGCACATAATTAAACTCCACCTATCTTCTTCTGTTTGCTGGTGCATTCTGGTGTAGCGTTTTTCACTCTCTCGCAAAAAAACATTAATGCTTATTATCTAATTGGTATACAGTATTCCCAGTCCTTGCAATTATTTCTGTTGCATTATTATTTATTTTGTCTTTGTTCTTAGGTTGATAATGTACTAATTTATAATTGAAAAGTCAATTTTCACGTGCTCTCCTACTTTGTAAATGTTTTATTTTTACACTTACTGTACATATTTATTTAGCTGCTTATTTTTCAGTAAATGACTCACAGTTCACAAGTGCCTAGCACTGCTCTTTAGATAGTTCTACAGTACTACTGGAGCATCTGCAGTTTAAGTGACTCACTAAGGGTCGCCTGATGAATCAGTAACCTGGTCTGAACTGACACACATATATTTTGATTCCAACTTTACGGTCACTACTTCATAGAGCCTGTCATAAATAAATCTGCTGAGTCATTTGTAAGACCTTATGGTAAGATTGATATAGTCAGGTAATAGAATTTGTGGGGCCACCAGTCCAGTAAAAGAAATACCCCTGCTCCATTCATCCATTTTTTTAAACTTTGCTTTTACTTTACAGGATAATGTGGAGCTGGCAACAACCCTGCCAGGACTAGGCTCAGGCCAGGATGGACATCAACCTGCGAATGGAGACGCACATCCAGCCCACAGATGTGGATCATTTAATCTAACAAACAAGTCACTGAAGTGTGTGACGAAGCTACAAAAATCCATAAGGATGTCAATCCATAGAGTTTCTGAATTAACGAGAGCAGGCTTAGCCCAAACTTCAGAAAACAGAGGGCTATTTTGGTCCTCCTTCCAGGGTCAGGATCCATAAAGGTGAAAGAATGAAGTCAGGAGGGCATCTTTTGACTCTATAGACGGCAGAGAGATGGCATCCTCTGCAGCTGAAATCTGTTTGAAGTTTACACATTGTGTAGGCACTATGGCACAAGTTAATTTGTGTTTTTTTCAGAATACTCCTGGCTTGGTGCTCCAGCCCTTGCACTAGTGTCCAGCAAGTTTACCACACACAACATTGAGCCCTTTAAAACACTATGAGCAATAGTTCATTATACAGGTAAGATGGTATATCCTACTTCGGCTCTTCATCCTGTCGCACCTCCTCCGGTGCCGTTAGGTTAGCTGCAGGGTCGTCAGCTGGAAAACACAACTCATGGATGTTTCACCCCCTAAACCAGTATATCACTGGGCATGTTGCCACTGGCTTTCTGAGGACGTCTCCCTGACACCTCCTGCAGCTGCCTTCACTGGGGTGCTGACCCCCAACCAATGTCTTTCCTGTGCAGCCAAAGCCAGTAGCTCCCGTTCTCTAGTTTTTCTCCCAGCGCCTTTATGGCTTTCCTCAAGCGTGAGCCCACCACTCCCATACCATGTAACAATTGAACTGTTTCTTTGTCACCAAAGCCCCAGCAAAGTTCCATGGGTTACAAAACTCTGGCTTTCCAGCCAGCGTCTTGGCATTCTGCTGCCAGCTCAGTATACTCGAAGTGCTTCCTTTCGTGGGCTGCTTTCATACCTTCCTCCCAAGGGATGGTAAGTTTGATGAGCAGAACTCTCTTCTCCACCACAGAACTCATGACAATGTCTGAGTTCATTGCAATCTCTCTAGGGAAGAGCAACTGTTTCACGAGGTCTGCCAATATCTGCCAGTCTTTTCCAGGTGTAAGCATGCTAACTCTCTTCTGTGCAGGAGGTTGATACGTACTGCTGAATATTACAAATCCTGCTAAGGCATGCTTAGCTATTGCCGGTGTGCGGTTTGCTGCTACCCTACAGCTCTCCAGGATCTTGGCCAGCTTTGCCAAGACTTAATCATGGTGCCACCTTAAGCAGGGTAAAAAGTGTCCAGATTCTTGTCTTTTGCATTCTGGGATTGATTTTGTCTGGTTTTGTGTAGATTTACAGAATTTTTCTGTTCTTTATTTATTTTTACCATTATAGTGGTGCCATTTTAGAACAGATTTTCATGACAGGCACCACCATTTTTACCTTATTTTTCAATAGTCAATTAGCTGTCCTTTCTTTCAGATTTTTCCCACTTCAACAGGTGTAGTAATATATTAACCAGTACTCAGTTTAGTTTATTAGATTTAAATGATGTCAAATTATGTAATTTAACTAGTCCACAGCTCATTTTTTATATTAAAATTATGTGAAAGTATTTACAACCTTTAGTGGAGTGGCTACTTGTCCAGAGCTGTTTATTCCTAGTGCTGCAAGGAAAGGCTACGGGCCACCATGACCCTGAATTGGATTAAGTGGGCTTCAGAATGTTATTTACATTGTATTTAATTATTTAAATAAATTAAAACAAATTTCAAGTTTGGGTTAATAAGAATACATTTTTAATCATGTTGCTTTAAAAGTGAAGATGGATAATTGGTTAACATTGACTTTTTAGAAGGCACAGTGATGCAGCGTACATCTTTTATCTCCAGCACCACAGGTTTGAATTCTGCACCTGGCTTTATGATCAGTTTAGTGTTTGAATTTGCACATTTCGATGTTTCTCTGCGTTTTCCTCTTTTCTAAAAACATTTGTGCTACTTTAACTGGCCATTCTAGATTGTTTAAGACAGATGGTGTGCACACAATGGACTAACTCCTGTCCAGGGCTGTTTCCCTCCTCACTGCCATGGTCAGCTGCAGCCCCCAAAAGCTTATTTTATGCTATATTGTTTTATTTGTTTAGCCAATGTCACATTACGCAACTTTTAGTTGTTGAGTATGTCAGACTTTCCACTTGCAGTTGCTGATCGAGTTGCCGGACCACGTCAGTTTACATGACTGAAAATCACTGGGCATGTCAAATTAACCATTTTTGTGCTGACCTTCTAGCACATTCGTGCTCATCCCTTTTTTGTGACAGTTAGTTACGTGCTGCCTGTCTGGTTTACAGGACTGGCAGTTATGGCAAATTCAGCCGCAGTCGGAAACCATAAAACATGAGTCATCATTCAGACAAGCTTCTTTTCTGTTTGTAAGGTCCAAAACACCTGTGTTCCTTATTCCTTATCGCTGCATTATACACATTGTACTTCTGGATGAGGATTCATTGGTTGTGAGCCCTCAGGGACACACTGCTCGCCCCCACAACTAAAGACAAAGCGAAACCTTTATGATTTTGTTGGAACGAGTTACGGACTAGCTAAAGTGAGTCACTGGGTGTGTCAAATGATGTGAACGGCTTCAGAGGAACATGCAACTGACTGCTTCTGATTCACTAGGATTACATAAATGAGAGCTGAAAATCACCAGAAAAGTCATTTAATACGACACAGCTTTAATGCATACCGTATATCCATTGCAACTTCCAAATTATATCACTAGGGCACAGGATGAATCACGTGTAGAGTCAGTGATGATTGAATTGGCAATCTTGTGCTGTGCCGGCGTACACCTTATCCAAGAAGCCAAATTACTCACTCATCTGTACAATATGGCAGCAGATACAGTACTTTGTCCCCAGGTAACAATGTTTAGATAACTTTTGCCAAGCTGAATTTGTCATTTGTATGAAAGCTAATGAAAAGTGATCAAAGCAAACAGTTTGTGACTATAGTATGCAAATCTGTTATGAGGAAGCTTGCAAAAGTAAAGGTAACCCCATCTTCTTTACTTAAAATTTTATGTCTGTTTTAGACTTCTAAGAAATATTTTGAAAAAAAAAAATTTTCAGCAACTTTTCTTGTCATTTCCAGACCCTTAAAGCAATTTTGTTCAGTATCATTCTTCTTTTCTAAATGGTAAAATTTTTTTTTTTTTGCTTTGTCCTTACAACGGTGCTTGGAAGAAATAAAGGATAATGAAATAAAGGGTAATGGTTATGAAGTATGGGGGAAAAAAAACCTTAGGATAGAAAAAGTGTACTGTATGTGTTAAAAACATACTGCAAAAGACAGTTGCAGAGATTTGTTCATCTTTCTCTATTTCCCTATTCATGAGTCTGCCTCTCTCTAAAGGATTGATAGAACCAATTACTGATGTCTGTCTGTAACATGCGTGACACTGGATAAAGCACTTGCTCCTCACAGACTTTGATTCAGGTCTGCCTGAGTTTTAATTTAGTTCAGTTCTCAATTTATTTTATATAATGCTATTCACTAAGTGCATGCTTGAAAACTGTACACATACAATATTTATAGCTCCCATGAATATACTATGGTCATTAAGCCCACAATAAATACTGGAGAACCATGTATGAAAAGAAGAAAAAAATATTGGTATTTAGGTACAGAGAACAAAAACATAGTAATAATCAAAATGAGTGCTGAGTGCTTGAGGTAGGACGGGAGCTCCTTCCAGCCTGACGTCTAGAAACAGACACCTCTCTCTGGACAGGCCTCTTTATATCTGGTCCGGCCTAGAAAGGGATGTGGCCTTCTCTGGGATCTGTGGACGGGGTCAGTTGTTTTCACAGGTGTTTTTCTCAGGACTGCAGATGAAAGAGAAAGGACAGTTGACGACAGTGACTCCTCTCAGTCCTGGGTGGTATCACTTATCTTTAAGGTGCACATGTGTGGCGATGTATAAAGAAACATGCCCAGTAAATGAGAAGAAATATCAATAATTAACATAAACAAGTAAGACACTACAGTATACAGTCTATTAACATGTTTTATGCCTGTTAGCACAGTTGACAATAGAGAAGAGGAAAACAACTTCAGCCAACAGCATCCCTGGAGAAAATAAAAGTCCGAAGCTTCCATTTTCAGTTATTACAAAAAAAGACACAGTCAAAGTCAAACAAAGTCACAAATGTCGTGACCTATGCCAAATGGATGTTCTTCCATCCTGGGAAGTATTTTTGCCATTTAAAAGCAGGCTGTTGGGCAGACTAGCAACCTTAAGTTGGCATGGCATGAGTAAGTGAGCTCTGCAAAGGGCTTACTCCCTGCTGAGTGTTAGTTCCAGTTTTGTGTCTAATTCTGCCAACATAATCTATCGCCACTGAAGCTGATTTACAGGAAGCCGTTTCAGAAAAAAAAGGTATGAAAGTCATTAGTGAGAAATCACTCATTCCACTGCCCCTCTTCATTTTGTGTGTTCACATGGTCAGGATGGCCATAAGCTCAGGGTCTTGGGTCAGAAATCACTGTCTTACTCAGCTCAGACTAAACTAAACTACCTTGGCTTCTAACATCTAACTGCAACTTTGTTATATTACACAGTGGTCTGGCGCTTTCTCTTTCAGCCTCACTGCACTCACCCTTTTGCCGTGCGATACTGGACAAGCCCCTATCATGTTACCGACAAGAAAGCACTGAGTGTCCCCACTGTTTTACATCTCCATAATGAGACACTGGCAGCAAACTTGGATTCTTGGAGTCAGAAAGAGCCATCTAACCCAGCTGAGATATAAGTGAACTGCTCTTGCTTAAGTGAGTAAGCAGGCTTCTGACTTCTGTGACCGCAGATGAAAGAGAAAGGACGGCTGATGACAGTGACTCCTCTCAGTCCTGGGTGGTATCACTTATCTTAGCAAGGGTGCCATGTTACACAGTAAGATATCTCTTTCTCTTTCAGCCTCACTACATTTACCCATGTTATTGTACTGTATATTAACCAGGTTTTTTTCCCATCTTGTATTTATTTATTGTTTTATTGCAATTTTGAGTTATTTTTATGTTTGATGTTATTTCTTTAAATCTATTTATTATTTGCTATTTGTATTATGCCAAGCCACCATGACATTACAACTCTTGATACCTTCCTTGGGCTATTGAAGAGACAGAGAAGAGGATCTCAAGCTGAGTGGAGTCACCAGTAAACATTGGTATTTTTTTGTATTAGAGTTACTGTTTTTAAATTTCTTTTTTGCTCTTTTAATTGGATTTCAGCCTTGAATTGCATATTGGAACTTGTTTAGGCAAACTCCTGTTTTGCTTTTTTGAGGCTTTAGTTATTTTTGAATAAATATCCTCTTTTATAATTTTTTTTTTGTGGGCTTCTTCACAAGCCAAAGATTTTCTTTCCTATTGAGAGGCATTTTAAGATATTTTGGGACATTTCAAGTATTTTGAAGTCAGAACCTCTTTAATTTCTCTATAGGCCAAAACAGGCCAGTAGATTTGGGGGTCTGATAGGGAAGTCCCAGCCTGGTTATTTACATCCATCCATCCATTATCCAACCCGCTATACCCTACCTACAGGGTCACAGGGTTCTGTTGGAGCCAATCCCAGCCAACACAGGGTGCAAAGCAGGAAACAAACCCTGGGCAGGGCGCCAGCCCACCGCAGGACTGGTTATTTACAGTAGATCCATATTGAGGCAGAAACCCCTTTGGCCAGGTTTTCACATTACTTTCAAGGCCTTCCTAACTAATGTGATAGTCTGGGGGCATACTGAGCTTCAATTGTACTTCACCCTGGCAAGCAGTCTTCTACTCCCTGTTACTCTCTCTCATGACTAACAAGTGTGGTTGGATTTCTGGAATTAAGACATTTAAAATTAATTTTAAATAAAGACTTTAATATTTTAAGACTTTAAATGTAGGTGCCCATTTTGGGCTGTCTCTTGAGTTTTGAGGGCTTGGCTACCTGAAATGAGGCCAATGTCTAGGTAGGACAGTGAATCGTTTTGGATCTTTTTGGAGGCTTTTCACTCTTTTTGCCATTTTGAGTCTCCAATTCACAACAATAACACTGGTTTCTCCAAGCATGTGGACCATGATCTGTTTCTCTCTTCTTCGCACTTTTGCACGGTGACTAGTTAGCCTAAATTGCCCTGGTGTGATGAAAACTGGGAGTATGCACAACTGTATCCAGCGATTCGTAAATCCCATCTGGATCACTTCCTTGCTTGTTCCCAGAGTTGACAGGACAAGTTTAAGCTCAACTCCCTGTACTGGAAGAATCTTTTTTTTTAAACAAACAGGTGTTTTGATCATAAAGGGATCTGCCTGTAAGTTCTAAATCTCCTTTTCTCACATTTCCTGGAATTCTTAAGGTAATACATGCACTCCTGTAAATTTTGCTTACTGCAGTTGACAGGATCTATTATTCTCTCAGTTTGCCTACATGTACAGTATATTGCTAAATATAAAGCAATCATAATTTAACCTCTGTTTCTCTGTCTGCAAGTTGCACTTCAAAGTACCATAGTGCACATGAAATGACATAGAAATTAACTGTACTGTGTTTTCTTGTATGACTTCCGTAATCAAAAGAAGCACAGTGTTTCCCAACTTTGATTTACAATGCATTATGATCAGAGGCAAAAGTTTGTGTTTCTGATAAAATAATCATTGCCAGTTTCAAAGCTAGGAGTTGAAAGAGCTCTGCCTTATTGATGTAAGGCAGGCTGGCTGAC